>NW_003307597.1:244565-278181 GCF_000143455.1 Volvox carteri f. nagariensis
GATGTCGTACACCTGCATGGCTGCGTTTTATACGATGGCACAGCGGCCAGCGGAGGCGTTAGACTGTATACGGCAGATGGAGACGCGGGGTTTGAGCGCGGACGACTCGGCCTGGTACTTCCTGATGACTACGGCGCAGGACGCTGGACAGTACTCTTTGGCGAAAACCTTTTCAACCTTGCGTCAGCGCCAGAGGGCAGCATGGGCGACGCGGCGGCTACAACAGCAGCAGCAACAGCAGCAGCAGCAGCGCATGGAGGGGCCGGCGGCGGCGGCGCCGCCGCTGCTACAGCTGCATGGCGGCCTTCAGCCATCAGAATCTAAAAACCCTAAAATTCCCGCTTGACTGAAAAGATGGAATAGGAATCTGGTGCGATGTCTGACGGGGGTTTTATTGGGGGTTTTAATTCACACGGTGTTTTATTTCCCCCGGGCTTTCCCCGGGGTAGCGGGGGGTGGGCGAATGGGTAGTGATTAGAGGTGAGGAGTGAACATTAGGTAGGTAGGTAGGTAGGTAGGTAGTGAATACGTGATGGGGTGGAGGCCGGGGAGCGGTGTTTTCTAGTCACTGGCTGAGGCGGTTTCGGATCCCGGTAGTTTATGTTGTACGGCACGTGATCGGGGTGTTAACGGTAGGAATCTTGAATGGCCGGGTATAGGTGAAAAAGCCGATGGTAATGGGGCCGATGATATCTCGGGGTGGGGTGGGGTGGGGTTGGAGCAGAAGAGCTGGGCAGGAGGGGAGAGGGAGGAGGTGGGTGAAGAGCTATACCAGGTAGAGCTGGTTGGTGTTTTGATCCTGTGTAAGGATGTATGTATGTATGTATGTTTGGTATTTATGTATGTCCAGGTTCTCAGTATGTATGTATGTATGTATCTTTGCTGCCACTCCTAGCACACAAACGAAGACGAAGAAGCAGAACGGAGAAAACCCCCCGCGTGGGCTTACCAGCAGCTACCCGCAGTTGTCGAAAGGATGTTATTATTCCCCCCGGGACTGGTTCTCTGTCCAAGTGTATGTGTATGTGCGTGTACGGGCCACGCTTGCAGAGTCGGCTGTTTGCATGCTGCTGCTGATGATGATGATGTGCTGCGAGCGACGACACGACAGATGTAATAGTGGAGGCTTTTTTTCTGGTCCATGTTGTGTAGCCATTAACTTAACCGCGAGCATCTGAGCCGTACAAATGCTGCCGTACACGGACGCTTCCTGCGCGTGTCAGTAAGTCTCTTTTCAAGGGAAAGGGAAAACCGGGAGAGCTCCAAAAAACTGATTCATAGATAGCGGCGGGATCGGCTGCTTGAGGCCCTCTCGCCCGCGTGTGTCGACCGCCGCACATTTTCTTTTTCCCCCAGTCGGACATACAGACAGATATACCGTTTCCCCACGTTGTTTCCCCACGTCCCAACACCTCCTCACGCCCCACCGGCCTCACGCACCGCGGCGAGGCCCACATCTGACATCCGGTTTCGGAGCATACTCCTCAGCAACCGCAACCCCCCCTTTTGCGATCTGGTGCCCTCCGCACCCCCTGAGAGAGGAGAAACCGCAACGCTACCCATCTGGGCCACGTATAACCCCCCCCATCTCCCCATGGACTCCACCCTAATAAGCCTAGTGCTTGTCGCGCCACCCGCGTGTCACCTCCCACTCCTGGCCGCCATCCTGTTCGCCGCACACCCCTCTTGGCTTGGTAGTAGCAACACCCCACATATGGCTGGTGGGGTGGGGGGTGTTTTGAGGGTGGCGTTCATCGCCACCGGGGACTCCTTAAGACAAGCGCCGCTCGCCCATACACACACACACACACCACACACAGACACAGACAGACACAAAAAAATTATATATTAACAGCCCAACTGTTATGAGCCAGTGTTGCACACTTCTGTTGCACTCTGCGAGGAAGGGAGGAGGATCACGATGACATCTGGCCCCAACCGCCGATAGCATCCCGACCCCTGATGATGCCAAAAAACACGGTAGCGCGCAGACCGGTTGCGAAAGCCAACAACCAGACGATCCGTACGCCGTACTCCTAGCCTTGTAAGTAAAGGCTAGCAAGTGGGCACGCGCGGATTCTGCACAATCCCCACGTACGGCATATTCGCGCCAGCTCCAAAACCACAACGAAAACTTCGCCTACCCGTGTAGTGTCAAGCTGTATGTAGCAAGCAGCCCCCCTCCCTCCCTCCCCCAATCAGCAATGGCTACCGGCACCACCACCGTGAGGTCGGGCCTTTAGTTGTTGTCCGGCAGCTGGGGGGCAGCGGGCTTGGTTTCGGCGATGGCCCGCACCAGCTGCTGCTTGGAGGCCGGCGCGAAGAATCGGGCCTGTGCAGCGGGAAGAAGAGATAGATAGATAGGTAGCGGGGTAGATAGATGGAGATAGATAGATAGATGGAGTTATGTAGATAGAGGGAGATAGATAGATAGATAGATAGAGGGAGATAGAGATAGAGAGAGAGGGAGATAGAGAGAGAGGGAGGGGAGGAGAGAAGACGAAGGTATGTTGTTGTGAGAGAGAGGGAGTGAGAGGATTGTTTTTTGACGTACGCGGGAAAGGAACTCTCCACCTTGAATCGACGTCTCCAGGGAGATCGCCCTATCGAATCCAAGCGACTGCCAAACAACAGCAGACTTTAAAGGTTGCCAAAACAAGCCCAACTGACTGACCTGCAGGAACATCCGCTCCGCATCCGCCTTGCGACCCTTCTCCTTCAAGAATACTCCCTTAGCTAAATACCCGCGGTAATCCTGTTGATTTTGTGGGAGAGAAAGAGCGAGTTTATTTTATTTTAAGTTTTGCAATATGCAAATTTGACCTGATTAGAACAGCGGGAAAAAAATACCGGGTATGAGTACGGCAGGGATACGGCGGCCAGGTGCTCAAAATGGGAAGTCACGTGAAGGGTCAACGGGACACAAATCGGGGGTATGAAAGCATATCTGTGAATGCCGCTCATGTAACGCATTGTAATGACGTACATCGCGTACCATGTGCCATGTGCCGTACCTCAGGGAAGGCTTTAATCAGCTCGTCGTACGTTGCCAGTGCATCCTGGTCATGCCCCCGCCAGGCGCTGTACACTTTGGCCGTCAGCAACTCCACTCCTACGGGATCCAACGGCTTCACCGGCGCCGCCGCCGGTAAGGCACTCGTCGCCGTGTCCGCCGCCGGCGCCGCCGCCAGTTCCGGCGCCTGTAACGACGTCGACGCAGCCGAAACGGCGACGGCGGCGGCGCCGCCGTCGGCCTCATCCGCCACCGGCGGCGCCGTCAGCATCTCCGGCATCGCTGGCGCCACGCTCGCCTCCGCCGCCACCTCCGCCACGTCTGGCAGTTCTGCTGGCCGCGGCTCGACCCCGACGGCTTCCGGCGCTACGGCCAGCGCCGCCGCTGGCGCCGCCATGCTCGCGCTTCTTGCCGCCGCCGCCGCCGCTGCCTGGAGATCCTCGCGTACCCCCCTCAGCGCGTCCACCGCCTTGGGATAGTCATTGTTGGCAATGTAGGCGTCCACGAGCCCCGTCAGAAGCTGTAGATCCGGCTGGGTGACGACGGCTGTAGCTGTAGTCCCCTGCTGCTGCTGCTGCTGTCGTCGTAGCTCGACAGCTCGTTCCAAGGCTGTAACGGCTTTTCGAGGCTGCTGGCTGAGGAGGGAGCTCTCCCCTAGCAGTCTCCAAACCTCCGCATCGTTTGGTGTCCTGTGTCGGCGTTATTGCGGCGGCGGCGTCCAAGCGGGCGGAAGGAGGGCGAAAAGGAAAAAGACGAACCACAGACACACGAGTGAAGATGATAGATACCAGCGGACAGAAGGGTACCCAGGAAGCGGGGGGAGGGGGTAAGTCACAAAGCGGGCATATCGGGACTCCTGACAGAAAGCCAGTGTGCATGTGGCCACTGGCGGCGCGGGAGTGGGCCGATCGCAACGAAAGTGGGGGATGCATGGTTGGGTGCAGGGCCCCACGGCGAATATGAGGCCGACCTAAGACGCATGCAGAGCGAGCTACGGCGCCCTATTACCTCTTGCTCAGCTTTTCCAGCAACTCCGCGGCTCTGTCGTACTGCAACATCCGAGCGTACGATGTTGCGAGTGCCTCCGTAATGTTGTCGTTGTTGGGATCAGCCTGATGGAGGGGGTTGGGCCGGCGGTGTGTATATGTGCATATGTGCGTATGTGTATGTGTGTATGTGCGTGTGTATGCGTATGTGTATGTGCATGTGTGTGTATGTGTGTGTGCACCCCCCCCCAGCCCCCGCGACCCCCCCAGCCCCCAAGACCCCCATGGTGGTGGTGGTGATCTAAAGCCCACGTGTTCTAACGGCAAATGCCGCAGATGAATGAACACCCGCAGCTGCAGTTGAAAGCGCTAGTGGAACTTTGGTGTGTTCTTCTTCCTTAACGTAGTCGTAGTAGTGACGAGCCCCCATCCTGTTCACCAAGTGTATTTACGAAATATCCTTTGACACCCTCACTTTGAGCTGATCTTCGTACAGTGTGATCTTCGTCTTCAAAATCTTCTCCTCGATGGCGTCCGGCGGCGACTGCGCGGGCCTTATGCCCGAGTATCGCCGTGAAGAGGGTGCGTAATCCCCTGCCGCCACAATCACGAAGATTGCGATGAAGACGATTGCACCCGCCGCCAGGCCCAGCTGGCTTGGGCCGATATTGGCATCACGGAGTTTGGGATCGGAGATGTCGCTGGCAGCGGCGCCGCCGCCAGCGGCGGCCAGCAGTGTCTGCGACAGCGGCGGCGGGTTGGCGTAGATGCCGTCGGCGGCTGCGCCGCCACCGCCGCCAGCGGGGGTGACGGGGGCGTCGAAGATCGCTGGCGTCACCGCCGTCGCGGTGACGGCGCTGTCAGCGGCGGTAACGGCGGCAGCGTATTCCTTGCCCTGGGCCTTCAGCGCCTGAAGGCGCGCCATGAACTCCTCTTCCTCTTCAGAGGATTGGTCTGGGTCAATTAGCTTGGTTTGGAACTGCGCTTGCATTTGATCCTGGGACTGTTGCTGGCGTTGCTGGTTGGGGATAGGGCTCACGTTGCCGGGCTGTAGCTGCACACGCTTAGCCTTGCCCTTGCGGCCCTTTGAAGGTCCTTCATCGTTTGCGCCGGTGTTGGCTGGCGTCGGTTTTGACTTGCCGAAGCCTTTTGCTGCTTGGATGATCAACGGAAAACGCCGGTACGTGCCGCTGCGAGCTGCGATGCCCGGCAGCGGCGCGTGCGCACGAGTGAGGGATGGTGCACATCTCTGCAGTCTGGTGGCCAGGTTATAGTGTGAGACTTGCATAACTATTATTACGAGGGCGAAGCGGGACTATAGCAGTAAACCAGCTGGTCGCAACCAATACGAATTGCTCAAGTCAGTAAAACACTCTTACAGGCGCTATGTCAAGTGGCCATCGGATTCAATGCTCAAGGCAAAGGGACGTGTTCCAAATTGATTGTGGCCCACTTGGCTTCAGCATCGGTTTGCGGTTTAGATCGGACGAGTACGGCATCCTCAAAAATGCAGTGAAACTTCATCCTGCACACAATATTAAGTATGCAGTAATATCTTGCCGAGCAACCGCCGCATTGTTTATCGCTTCTGTGCTCATTTTTGTTTCCAAAAACATAATGTTACTGAGGTCGTCCTTGCGTGAGGCTGGATCCGCGAGCCTCAGGGCCCTTTCCAGACGACAGTGAGTCATTGCAGCTGATTTAGCGCGCAATGGGGGAACCGGATGTCGACGGGGACTTAAAAAGCTCGGCGAGCACCGCACCATTCAATTCGCGTCCTGGTTTCAACCGGAGCACCAGCTGCAGCATTTTACATACCTGTATATTGTCGCCATATGCAACGCTTTTGCAAATTGTCTTTGCGCCCTGCATCTGTCATCCTCCCACTGGTTCCATCGCGCAGCTCAACAACCCATCCCCATCACCCGCATAGGATGCCCTCGCCTATCGCCTCCTATCACGGCCCTGCATCTAAGCAACTGGCGGTTCCGGGGTCTGAAGCCACATTTGGCAGCGACCGCTGCCATCATCGCCGTGTCGCCCTGGCACCCCTTCGCGCTGCTGAGCCAGACTCCCTGGCAGTGGGGGCGGAGGAGCCGGAGACTGCTCGGGAAGCTATTGAGCTTGGAAACAAGCTCGCTAAGGCCGGCAGGTGCGCGAGGAGCCGAGCTGCAGTAGTTGCCCCTGGTGTGGTCGGCACAGTCGGGCCTGCTGTAATCCATTCGGTAGCTTTCCTCCCTCTTTTTTTTCTCTCTCTCTCTCTTTTTCCCTCTCTTTTTCTTTCTCTCTCTCCTCTCTCCCCCACTTCCTTTCATCCTCTCCCTAAAATATAGGTTCCCCAGGTTCACCCACATTCTTTTTGCGCGTCGGCAGTTTTTTCCGGCCTTGGTTTTGCAAATAATTCTCACCCTTTCTCACCTAGTCCTCCGTTGTTATCCCTTTGTAGATGTCCCGTCACCGATAATACCCCTCCCTCGGTCTCCTCACTCCCCTTCCCACCCTCTCCTCCTGCGTGGTTGCAATCCGCCTATGTGCAGATGGGAGCAGGCTTTGGCGGTGTACGAAAAGGCGCTGACACTGCCGGGCACCGGGCTAAAGCGGTACAGGTCCGTACACACATCGTCCGTCCTGCTGAACTAGGGCTGCTTTACCGTGTGTACGTACACACGATCATCTGTGTTGTCACTCTCGTGCTCCCCTACCTGTCTAGTCCTGGAGTGTCTGTGCATCCGCTTCCGGGTATCAGCTTCAATCGTGCTGTGTTTCGTCGTCCCCTTCCTCCCCCTTTCAACCCCCCCGCAACCCCCCTGGCTGACCACCTGACTCCCGCTTTGTCTACTGCTGTTGTTGTATCGCTCTGTTGCTGGGCCGCATGCCGTGCGGTCGTACAATCGCGCGATGTACCATCCACCCAGGGACAAGCCGCGGCTGATCAGCGACGGAGAGCGCTCCGCAGCTCTGTTCAACATCGCTTGCTGTCAGGCCCAGTTGGGGGATATGCGCAGTGGGCTGGTGGCGCTGGCGGGTGAGTGAGTGCGTGAGGGAATGGATGGAGTGATGGATGGCGTGAGGGATGGAGTGAGGAGCGAGAGCTGGTTTATTGTGGGGGAGAGGAGGGGGGTGCGTAGGAGGAGAGCCATCCATGGCTTAATAATCAGTCTTCAGTATCCGTGTTTGTGGTTGGAGGGCAAAGGGCTAATGGGTTGTAGGGGGGTTGTAGGAGACGTGACAGTTGTGTGCCTGTACGTCAGCTGTACGGCATTTTTGGACCTCAAGTGGTCACTTTTTAGACTCCGGGGTGGCCCGGTTTCTGTGCATTTGTGGGTTTGTGCAGTTAGCGCTCGTTAAGGCGCTGCACTCCAGGCTGTACGGGCTGATTACAACCACTAAACCTAGGGAGCAGAAGAGTATTGTACGTAAAAATATGTATAATGTGAATCAATAATTTAGTTCTACAATTAATAATAAGATATAATCAAATTGTATATGATTGACATATATATAATTAAAAATATTAATTATATATATAGTGTTACAAGAGAGGTGGCGCGTTTCTGCAGGCTGCTTGGAGCTGGGGTACGACGACTTTGCTCAGCTGCGACGCGATCCGGATTTGGAGCCGCTGCGCAAGGACGAGCGATTCGAGGTTGGTTGTGGACGGTTGACCGTTTTTTGTCGGTTTGGCCGCCTCCGGGATGCATTCGTTCCACGGGAGATGTTCCCCCTTCTGGACGGTGTCATTCATTCACAAGTTCTACCATCCTTGATATGTCTTTCAAGCCATGCCTAACACCACCACTACCATCACCACAACCACCCGCGATTCATATCACCACTACCAGTACACATGTCTCTGGTAGCACAGCTCGCTTCTGATAGCGCAGCTAAGGGTTCCCCCCAAAAAAGCCGGGCTTTTTTTAAGGCTTGTCATGTCCATAGCTCCATAGATGCGTATTTCTGCTGGAACACGTCACCTACCAGCAACGTGTACCCCTCCCGCCTACTTCATCTCGCTGTGACAGTTATTGCCTCTGGTAGCACCGCCTTCGCTCCTTTGCTCCGCAACGTCTCACCCTCCCCCTTAATGAGGCCCGGCACCACCTCCATCCTCTCCCTCCCCCTTTCGACAGGGCCTCCTAAAGCGCTTTGAGCGGCCTGCGGGAGTATCTCTGGGCGGTCTTCTTGGCGGGCTGTTTGGGGGCAAGAAGTGATGGATGGAAGTAAGGAGGGTGGATGCATGCGTCCGCGGCGCGGATAAGGCCACCTTGTGGGGTGTGTGTTGTGTTTGTCTGTGTGTGTATCTGTGTGTCTTATGGATGCGTCCGTGCGCATGTGTTACATATCGATCCGGGCCTGACGCTGGCCAGGGGCACCTAACCGTATACCCCAACGGGAGCGACCGCCGAAGAGCTCTCTCCTCGTTCTGGGGGGAGAGGGGCGTGAGGAACCACTATCGGCCCTCCTGCTCGACCGAGGGCGTGCAAAGCCCCGGCGTTTCCCCCTTTTGTGTTTTGGTTACGTGTGAGTGCAGAGGGGATAGAGGGGCTCCGTCGGTGGTGACGGTGGCTGCAGTGCATGGTGTATTTGTTATGCAGGATACCGATGTACAGACGGATGTACAGACAGAGATATAGGGAGGTGGGGAGGTAGGAACTTTGTCTTGGTGTTGCGGTGGCAGCTGGCCAGCTGGATGGCGAATCGGTGGCTGCTGGTGCGTTAACAGGACGCGTTAACAGCTTCTGTTAGAGGTGGGCGGAAGGCAAAAGGAGGAGGAGTCGAAGAGCTACTCGTGTTGTGATAGTCAGGACGAGGAGGAGGAGGAGATTTCAGGTGGCCAGCGGCTCCGAAATATTGGACTCAAATTTGGAATGCGCCGCTTCAAACCCCGGGGCCGTGTACGGCGCGTACAGCAGTATGCGGCATGTACAGCAGCTAGTAAGCAAATATACAGCGGCCATTCGTTGCAGGTTTTGAAGAGCGGTAGTTGCTGCCAGAGGTCGGCAAATCGGGTGGGTACTGCGGGTCCGTACCACAGTACCCGCAGCCGAGAAATTCGGCTTAAGGCCCCGTAGGGCTGCGGGTCCCTAATGACCAAAACTCGGCCAAAAGACGTGACGTGCAGCCTCTATTTCGGCCCTTAGGGCCGCGCGCTGGACTTGAACTCTGTGTTTAACTTTAAAATGTTTTAGGTTTACTGGCCGATGTTTTGCCCTCCCGCAGCCGTAGAAACCGATGTGCCGACCTCTGGTTGCTACCGAACCACGCTCGTCCCGAGAAAAAAATCGGTAGCGGTTGGACGAGCGGGCATCGATGTACTGGTTCTTAGCGGGGCCCATCATGTGTACTCACGTTACTTGCATTTAGCTACATGCATTTGGCTACATGCACTTGGGTACATGCGCGCAGCCAACGCAACGCCCACAGCTACGTGACTGCAGCCACGTGTGGTAGCCCTCATGCAGCCCCCCCCGGCATGTGCCTGATTAGGCACCACTGTGTTGTGGAAGCGAATATGCGTGCGTACAATATGTCGTTATATCATTCCATCGGCAACATCATCGAGTACGCACCCCATCCGCCCGTGAAAGGTGAGAGCAACAAACAAGCATTAAATGTGCGCAACGTTAAGGAAGCTACATAGCGTATACGCTAACTACGTGCGTGCCTAGGTCAGCAGCACGCGTAGGTCTCCCGTCCAAGGCACAATTAGAATATTCGTAGACCTAGCAGCAGCGGCGTGACAAAGAGATTTGAGAGACGAGGGGGCATGCCAGGTTCATATGGATGCGCTGGGATGGAAGGGCGGCAGCTGCAGCCAGCAGCAGCAAGAGGATGAAGGAGGATGAAGGGGTGGTAGTAGTCATGCATGGCCACTCGCTACTCGTGTCATGCACCTACCTGTCTGTCTGTCTGTCTTACCTACCCACGTAGAGTACCTTTGTACCCCTCATCTCTCTCCGTGGCGGGCTAGCCAGCAGGCTATCTAGCAGGGTCATAGCATCACGTGACAGACAGACAGACTGTTAAAACCAAAACCAACAAAGCGCCGGACCCCAGCCGGGTCCTATTACTGTGGTTACCATTCACTGGTATATGAGTGTCGGACATTTCCAACACAGACTGCTAATAAGGCGTAAAAACAAACCAATACTGTCATTTGAAGGTGCACGTGTTGGTTCACTTGAGCATAGAAGCGCGTGCATGCAGTAGACAAAACTAACAAACTACCTATAGGTTAGCTAGGTATCTTGCACTAATGCTACTATGCATGGTATGCACACAGCTGGGGTATTACAAGTCCATGTATGGATTTACATAGCTAGCAGGTGCAAGATAAGGCTTCGATGAAATAAGCTCGCTTTCCTGCTCGCTGTCGGATCACGCACACGTGCCCAACCATGGCTACATATATACAGCATGGATGGCTGCATGCATGCTGGCCGTCACCTCACGCATCCATCTTGTGTATGATGCAGCTGCCGGTACTCCTCAAGTGGGTCCCCCTGCGCGTCCGTGATGGACCTCAGCGGCCAGCAGATAGATCTTGCTCTCATTCCGATGAGAATGTGAATATGCATGTATATTATACATGCAGGTACATACATGCGGTACATATGCGGTACATGCATGGCATCCACCTTCGAAGCTGCGAGAACAGTACGCCGGGCTTTTGCTGGGCTTTCATCATCGGTTGTGGATGGTTGTTATATCACGACTTTTTAGAAAAGAACCGATCGGCGGCTGCAAGCAGATCCCGGGTGATATACCAGGGGTACTACAGTGGCACACGCATGGGCGATGGTATGCTAATTCCAGCGCATGCAGATCGACCAGGCAGCAGGCCACCATTCGCCATTCGGCATTGAAGCAGCTGTTGTGTGCACTCCATGCCAAGCTAGTTGGTGGCAGCAAGGCATGGACCTGAGGTAAAAGCGGCCTAGCACCTGATCATGAAAGTTGGCTGGCATGCTTCTACCTCCACCATCCACCAGCCGGCGGCCGCCTCCACCCGCGGGTACGGCTGCTGCTCATCATTATGAGTAATGCCGTTCCTCAATGCCGTTCCTCAATGCCGTTCCTCAATGCCGTTCCTCGAGCCCGTTGCTGCTCGATGGCCATGCCCGTTATGTGGGTTTTGGCAATGCATGTTACTGCATCCGAGCCCGTTGCCCGAGGTCGATGCCGCCGGTTATCCCCCTAGCCTGCTGCTCGGTGCCGTCTACACAAGCCAGCTCGAGGTCTTCTCCTTGGGCCGCCTGATCAAGGTATTCGTCCCCAGCAGCCGCCTGATCGGCGTTGTTCGCTGCGGCCACCTGCTGCTGTTCCTTTCTCCGCGCGAGCCACGCCCTTACCGAGCTCCAGGCTCCTGCTACTTTCTGTGCCAGACACGGCTTCACCCCCGTCTGCCAGAGCCTGAACAGATCTGGCAGGAGGTACCACAGCTCGTGCAAGATTGCTGCTAGCGAAACCACGAAAAAGCATGCTGCAAGGTAATCAAAGGCATCAGCGGTGTACAGCAGGGTTTTAATTGTTAGGGAGGTGGGCATCACGAGACGTGCACGGGTATGTAGCATATCTCCCATATGCATTCCAGGACTACATCGGATTATGAGTTATACATGTATTCTACGTGCCCGTAGAGTTGCCGTACAGTACCACATGTGGGGTTGTTTTCGGAAGGTGCAATGTGGTAGGAATAGTAGTAGTGCATGAAGTCAGGAAGGACGAGTATCAACAATTAGAGACGTGCACGGGTATGTAGCATATCTCCCATATGCATTCCAGGACTACATCGGATTATGAGTTATACATGTATTCTACGTGCCCGTAGAGTTGCCGTACAGTACCACATGTGGGGTTGTTTTCGGAAGGTGCAATGTGGTAGGAATAGTAGTAGTGCATGAAGTCAGGAAGGACGAGCATCAACAATTATGGTAACCACACTGCGCCACACAGATAAATGCTCAGGGAGGAGCGTGCGAGTAATCACAGCAGGAGGCGGCAGGCCTGGTGGGGTAATACATGGTATTAATCCCAATCCCTGTGCTTACATCTCCTGCAAGAGACGCAAAAGAAGAGTGATGTCCTTCCTCCTCCGTGCGATTCAAACACCACTATCCATCCGCATCATATACAGGCCATCTGATTTACTAAATATCCCCATTGCCCAGAGCGAACGAGCGAGCAACCGCTATTGTTTTTTTTTTACTTTTTTAGTTTTTTACTTGCTGCTGAGGAAATCAGACGAGAATGCTTACCAATCATGAGGTAGGTGGTTCTTGCATTCTCGTCTGGGACGGCGTTCAGCAGCAAGATTGCACAGATGAACAGCACCATCTCAAACACGTGGCAAACCAGCTCCATGACAAGCCTCGGCTTCTCCACAAACGGCCGCCAAAGCACCAGGTAGGCGACAATGGCCGCCTGCAGTGCACACAGCGCCACAACCTGCGCAGTGTTGTGGGTATGAATGCCGACGGCTCCAAATGTGGCGGCACACAGAACCTTGTGCGTGTGATTGATGGACCTGGAAGAAAGGATTAGCTTTGTCTCCCGGCCTGCCTGTTGATTACCTACCTGCAAAATGAGGGAGTCGGAGTTAGGGGGCGAGCACGGGAACGACAATTTCAATATTTATTTATTATTTATTTATTTATTATTAATTATTTATTTATTTATTTATTTATTTATTGATAATATTATATTATTTATTGATAATATGACCTGAGGCTAGCTCAGCACGAACAGCTTGGATAGCCCAGTCTTCTACCTAGTAAGCAGGGCCGGAGTCCACCCGCGGCTCGTTTATTATTATTAGCCTGTCGTGGCCATGCCCCGCGGTTAACAGTAATTGCACAGCCGCCCGAGATGTGCGGCTCAGGCTACCAGGAGGGTGTGTAATGAGGGCAGCAGGAGCATGGGTGGAGTGATGACCTCCAACCACACGCCGCCAGTGCCCTCCGGAAGTAAGCACGTAAGTACGGGTGCATGGGGACTGCTTCCCTGCGGTTGAAAAATGCTGCAGGCCCAAGAAATATAATCCCATAATCCACGTCTTCGCTATTAAAATTTTTTTTAAACTATAAATTATCATTGTTTGGCTGATTAAAACTTACTCCGATTGCTTCCTCAAACAAGAACTCGAAACGTGCCAGGAATTGAACCGTTGGTGTGAGATGCCACCGAAGCGGCCAGCAGCCTGGCTGATAGTCCAGCAGGTCCATGGGAATGAGCTTGCCTGCATGTATGTATGTGATGATACGGGTCGGGATGAAATGTGTTGTTGCATGCAAATCCTTCTCAATGTCCGGAGATGGATACACGCGATGGCATGTACTGAAGCTTTTGAAACTGTTCTATATCTATTATTCACACCTGCATGGGTTGTTATAGCTTTATATCTCGTCGCTATGCTTCATTCCTCGGCTTACCGGGGTACGGGGTGAGCGACTTGGACATTCCAACAGCAGCTCGCCACGCAGGACTGCCCATGGGTATGTACTCGCTCGTCATCCCCTGCCCGGCAGTCGTGGCATCTCCGAATCCTGGGATTGCCAGCAACAGGTACGAGGGCGACAGAGGCCGCCCTCCTTCCGGCAGCACAGGCAGGAGTACTCCTGCAGCCCCTGGGCTGGCAGCCGTTACTGCCGTACCATTACTCCCCTCGCGGGTTCTGCTTTGCTGCACCACCGCGGAGGTTCCAGAAATCAAGTTTGTTTGAGTAGTCCGGCTGTCCACCTGCTGCTGTTGCTGTTGACGATCCCACCATGCTGCGAGAGTCGTAGGAAGTGCGACGCCGGGTGTTTGTAGCGTGTTGTCCCACTGCCTGCCGCCGTGTCCGGCAAGTATGTTGTAGTGCATGACGTACCCTTGGGTGCTGCCCCTATTGCTATCATGGAGCCCGATGCTACTCTTCATGCCGCCGCCATTGCCGGAGATACCTTGGAGCCGACGCTGGTATGGTAGGGTGGCTGCTTGCGTATTCACTGGAGAAGGAGACATCAGTCCGTTTAGAGGTACGTGCTGGTGGAGGCTGGTGTCGAGGCCAGCAGTGGTAGGTGGCAGCTCATCATCCTCGGTTGCCTCCCCCACGGGCCCTGCCTGCCACCACTTTCGATCCACTCTCTGCTGCCTGCTGCCAACACCTTGCTGCTCATACTCGTTGCTTGTAAGGATGGCATTACTTTGAGGCTGCCTTGGTCGCTGCTGTACAGACCAACCATCTGATGTTGGAATCATACCAATTCCAACCTCAGGTGGCCTAGAGCTTGTGGCTACTTGGGTGGGTGGGATCGGCACCAAAGAAGGTGCCATGGCGAATGCAGGTGTAAGTTGTAGTGGCCTGTCACTGCGGGTTGTTGGTGACCTGGCGGCTTTAGGCTGGGGAGGAGGACTGCTGCCGTTAGCGCCTTCGGATTCACCAGACATTGGGATGGCAGGTGATGGCATCACGTTAGGGTGTCCCTTGTTGCAGGCATCCTCTTTGTCCTGCAAAGCACGAAGCGGAAGCCCAGATAGTTTGGGCGCCCCTGCCCCTTTGAGTAATGAGCTAATGCGCGTGTTGTAATGCATGTACGATGTGTACTGCATATACCGTTCCTTACTGTTCTGGACGTATCAGGGGGGGTAGGTCAGGAAAAAGTGAAAACCCTACCAGCTCGACTCATCTCACCGAAATATTATACGGGGGCCTTGCTCCAGCCATCCGTGATGGGCCGTGCAGCTTCACTTGCTGCGGCTGCTGCTGCTGCTGCTGCTGTCCTGTGTTACTACCCACGGCTCCTTTTGTTTGTCCATGCTTGTGGCCTGCTTTTCCTGCGATGCATTTTTCTGCTTCTGTGACAGCTCGCAGGAAGGGGCTGGAGTCATTCCTGGGGGCTTTGTTGGATTCTTCCTTCAGGAGGGGGTTATTGAAAACGCCCATCATGAGGAAGGGGTTGGAAACGCCTCCGAGGAAGGGGTTGGAACTATTGTCGGCGGCAGTCATCATTCCCTGGGTTTTGGGAGAGACTGCTCTGTCGTGCAAACTGACAACAATCTCAGTTTGAAGACGGTTGCCGTGCACATTCTCCTGTTGCCAGTTGTCAGGACGCCTTGCTGTATCCCTGTTTGAGGCCTTGGGCGGTTCGCCTGCGTCTGCTGAACCAAACATGGCTGCGGATGTCCCTTCAAGTGCGCCGCCAGCATCGTGATTCTCGGTGGCCTGCTGCTCCTGCTGGCTCGTGTTGGGAGACCCATGATACCCTGGGTTACTAGGCCGCCGCGGTCGAGGCCTTTTATTAGGTGGGCTTCGTCCTCTAGGGGAGGATCTGCTGCTGCTGGCAGCAGTAGATTCGACATTGGGGCCATGCTGCTGCTGCTGCGCGCTCATCATGAAGGGCCTCGGCTGGCGTGTGCCGTCTTTTGATGACTGCAGTAATGTGTGAAGGGCTGACGGGTCCTTTGAAGTTGCAATAATGGAGCTGCTGTGCCCGTCGCCGGCACCTACCACCGGCAATTTTGATGCCTGCTTCCCGGACGAACCACCGCCAACACCTTGCCTCTTGGCTTCATAAAGGCTGCTCAGCAAGCCTTGAAGTAGTGTCCCCCTGGTTCTCACAGGAGAGCGACTCGAAGGCGCAGCAGGGACCGCCTTAAGCTTGTACTGCTGTGAAGAGTGTCCGCCATGTGGTTTACTAATAACACCTTCCGGAACCAGGTCGAGGGCCACCTGCTCCTCCTCATTGAGGGTTTCTGGGGGGGATTGCATCTTCGCCTGCTGCTGCTGCTGCTGCTGCTTCTGGGCTGACAGAAGATGCCTGCTGCGACCGACGAAAAGCGCAGCTTTAACACGAGCCACGCTGAGCTTGTAGGCCAAGGCCCAGCCAGCCTTTGAACTTGATACCGATTCTGGAACAAAGGGAGTGCCATTGACAGCAGAGGTTTCAATGCATGGTACGACAGCATTAACGACAGCTCAGTGGGGGGGTGTACATCATGTCGTTGTAGGGTGATATTAAGTGGTTTTTGAGCACGTGCAGAAATGTCATCGTGTGCGCTACTCCTTTGCTGTGGTGTGCTACCCCACCTGCCCATAACCTGAACATAAAAAGGACAAGATATAAGCGCGTGTGTATTTGAGGCCTTCGTTGGACATCACACTGCAGGTCCCTCGCTGCATCGCTAGTGCCAGTGCTCGGCAGGCATGTGACACGCAGGGTGGTGACTCAGCTGAACACATTACTTACTTACACAGGTTGGTATTCGCGCACCTGGCGGGGGCAGGGCCCAGTGTGGTCCCAGGACAGGGAAGATACCTGATGTGGCAGAGGGTCCAGGCCCAACCCCAGGCCTGGTACTACGCTCGGTTTGGGATTCGGTACCCAGCTCAACTTGGGGCTGGATTTCATCACCACACGCAACTGGCAAACTGGTGTCACTCTCAGCAGCTGTCGATGTATCAGCTGGTTCGTCTTGGGGTTGGACATCAGGCATGGCTGGAGGTCGGGAAAGAGGCCCGACGACTCTGCCTTTGACTTTGTCCTGCTGTCCAAATAAGGCGTCTGTTGGGACAGTAGACGTATCCTTGCGTGTAGAATTCCCAAAGGCGGACAGCTCCATCGCATCTTTTATGCTGCTGTCAGCTTG
Organism: Volvox carteri f. nagariensis; assembly: GCF_000143455.1. Taxonomy (NCBI): domain Eukaryota; kingdom Viridiplantae; phylum Chlorophyta; class Chlorophyceae; order Chlamydomonadales; family Volvocaceae; genus Volvox; species Volvox carteri. Next base: position 261,192 of record NW_003307597.1, read on the forward strand.
TAGAGCTTGCGGCTGGTTAGGTGCGCTGCCGCCATCGTGCGTCCCTAAGACTCCAAGCTGCTGCTGCTGCTGCAGGATATGCAGGTCAGGCATTTCCTACGCACGCGTATGGTTTTGGTGTACACATACAGCACAAATCAGACGTTGCAGTTGGTGATGAAGAGCTGTCCATGCATGTCCAAACACTAATACTTAAGCTTGCATGATGATGACGTGTTATGATTTTACTCTTTTGCCCTAGGGTCTCACCTTTACCACCAAGTACCAGCGGCAAACGGTTAGCCACCACATGAACAGTAGATATGGTACAACTGCTACAACCAGCACAAGTACAGCTGGAGTAACATGTCCGGTTCCTATGGCTGATGATGGCCCAGCAGCCAGATCACTGGACGCGATGAATGCCAAGGCCACCAATATCAGTCCTGTAATGAGAACAGTAGTGGCTTACTTCAAAATATGGGAATCTACTAATAATGATTTCTGCCCCGTCGGGACAAATAAAGGATCGTGGTTGCTGTAGCTGCAAGTAAATGTATGATGTGTGATGTGTGGGACAGGGGGGTGATATCTTTCACCCTGCAGCCGCTACCCGGCAGACCCTGCCTTCCCCGCGGGTATTTAGAGGGGCACCCTCATCCAGTTATGTACGTTTGCCAGACCCCAGAGCAACGGCGGAGGTATACTCAGACGCCTGCTGCTGGCGTAATTTTAAGCATGGTGGTGATGTTTGCGACTACGTAGAGGTCATCCTGTCACATTCTGTCAGACAAATGTCTCACAGCACATACATGTTGTGCACATTTCACTTGCTGTGAAGCGAGGAGTACGTTTTTGCTCACCTCCAAGGTTCACCTCCGGACGTGGGAACGAAAGCTGCGGTGGCAAATCCTTCATAACTCCACTTCGCAACCGGAAATGAAATGCCACCAGCGCATGCAGCGTAAGAAGTGAGCCCATGGCTATCGCAGAGACCACAAGCGTGTAACGCACGTCTTGTATGTCTGTCATGATGGTAACAGCAGCCCCGCTGCTGGCTCGGTTGCCGCCCATGGGTGGTGGAGCCGCATTATAATTCCAGCCAGTAGATGATGACGAGCTTTTGTTGAGTACTCGCCCAGCGGAATCCAGGGTAACTACATCGTCAGCATAACCGCCATCGTAGTCACTATAACCAGCAGCGATGGCGCCAGCAATGACATATGTGCTACGCGCACTACTGCTATTACTGTTGGAAGCATTTCTGTAATACGCATCGGCGCCAGCACCGCTGTCGCTGCTGTTGAGCTCGTTCACACTTTTCAGCCAGGAGATTAATGCATCTAGGCTGGGGTAGCTACCGATCCGGTATCCGGCTTGTATTCCATCATCACGTGCTATGGAGGCGGCGGGCCCAGCAGCAGGGGACTGTTGGCGGTGTCGCAGTAGGAGTGGCGGCGTCAGTCCTGGTGCCTCATGCAGTTGTAGTGCCTCATGTTTGGTTGAGGATGACGACAAAGCTCGACCACGGCGGGAGCGGCGGCGGCGGTGGAGGGCAGCTGCACCCGGCCTTGGAGGCCAAGGTGGCTGGGAAAGGCCCAAAGGGAATCCCGGAGGGGTGAAAATTTTCGTGCCATTCTCACCAGCTCCTGGAGTTTCCGCAGCAGTGCGATTAATCGACCGCTGGGTATCCAAGCCTAGGACAGATCGAGCATGGTCCAAAATATTGATATAATCAGAAAGGTTGTTACTAGGAAAGGCCTTGTCGAGGGCTGGGAGGTTTCCCTTCACGCTGAAGACGGACCAGCGCAGATTGCGTGCCATTAGGCGATAGCCCACGATGACACCGGGGGATGCCATGGTTGCCGACATGGCCAGCATCTGATGAACCAACAAAAAGTGGGTAAGGTCGGGTTAGTGTAGTAGTAATGAAAGTAGTAATGAACCGCCGATGAATACACGTAGTCGCCGATGAGAATTAAGAGACGTGATGTGAAATGCAAGGAAAAGATTTAATAATAATAATAATAATAATAATAATAATAATAATAATAATAATAATAATAATAATAATAATAATAATAATAATAATAATAATAATAATAATAATAATAATAATAATAATGATAATAATAAACGTGTTGCCTGTTTGCTTGCATGCATGTACCTGTTATCTAACAACCAATAAGAGGTAGTGTCGGCGACGGCGGGTAGCTCATAAGCTGCACCGCCCCTTAACATGCAAGCGGGCGTTTCCTATGCATGTTCACTTTAACTTCCGCCATTGTCAGGTAGCTAGCTCTGAAACGGGAAGGGGGAAGCTCCCAGCAGAGAAAACTAGGAGGAGCGAATGACGAGAGCACAAGGATCACCTTCAGCCCGCCAGCATCCTCCTTAACACTTCCAGGCCCGACCGTATGCTTCGACTGATAAACTGCATCCGATTCATCTTCGTCCTTTTATTTTTCAAAACATAGCTCGAAAAATTGGCATAATTAAAGTTCCGCTCGATAGTTCTCCATGAATCGCAGCACCTGCTGCGCCCCTCCCCTTCGCGTACCTGCACATGGTGCATGCTCTGCACTGACGACCAGCGGGAGGTGAGCACGGGCAGCAGGAAGACCGCGACTAAGAATCCCCCGACTACACGGGAGGAGCTGTGCGCAGACGCCAGCCTTGTGCCCGGTAGCCGGGGCTCCAGGACTAATGGCCTGTATGTATGTCCATCATCGTTTTGGGGGGAATGGCAAGACAAGGTTGCTTGTGATTACACTACCGAACGCCACCATTATAATGCTAGCTACCACCGTGTCTAAGCACTTCTTGCGGCTATGCATGCAAATCTTGAATCGCAGAAATAGACATGGCATTTCAGGAAAAGGAAATCCTGACACCCTCTGCAGCCCTCTAATGAGCGTGAACTTACCCGCGGTTTACGTTGCCCGCCCAGTCCACCACACCAAATTCCGGCAGGATGACGGAGACCTTGTTCCCTTCCGGAGCATACATCGTTGCCAAGCATGATTGCACATACGAAACGCCAGACAGCGCGGTGAGGTTTATGGAACGCCCATCGAGCTGCAATAATGCCGGGTTCACCGCTGGCGATGGCACCGACCACCCTTGTCCACCTGCTCCCGACTTAGACAGCCCCACGGCTGCCACAACTGTCGTTGAAGCAATGAAAGCAGCCTTTGATGATATCTCCTTGGCCGCATCTGCCGACTCAAAGCACTCTGAGCTGAGCAGTGACACACCACCAACGAGCTGCAGCACCGCTTCCAAGTCAGGTTTCTGAACTGGTTCAGATGTATTTATTAGCGCAACCATGTACCGTATGAACGGAGCTGTGACTCCACTCGCTGAGGAAGCAGCGATGGGGTTTGCGAGTGTCGCGAAGCTGTTGGACATACGCATCTGGCCATAAACTTGAGGGGCATCCGCATCGACCAATACCCATCGATACCAGACAGATGCCCCCGCCTGACATGCAACAAAACAACGAGTTCGTATGTATGCATGTATGTATGTATGAATGTTCAAGAGTCATTGATGATGATTTCATACGCATGTTCATGGAATTGCGCGCACGTGCGTTTATGTGCGTGTATGTGTGCGTTGTGTGCAATCGAGCTGGTAGATAGATATCGTCGGACAGCAGCGGATTCGGCCATGCACCATTCGTAGGTAGGCGCATAGATACAGCATTTAATAATGAATTCATGAAACTTTCGGAGATAGGAGAACAACCATTAAAAATGTGCCTCGTGGCTTTTAGGCGTTTAGGTATTTCCCCTTGGGCCTTCAGCTTGTATGGGTTCACGCAACCCCAACCATGTAACACACACAGAGATATGTATGTGCACGTCTATCTATCTATACATCAACGGATATGTTCGTACAAGCAAGCAAGCAAGCTTGGTGGCCTTAAGGTCACCTGCCTGAATCCTGAAGAGATAATCACCCTGGACTCCGGGCTCCATCCGCCAGATCGAATCGAGTCGTTTCCACGTCTCCCCGTCAACACCGGGAGGCGCTGTGGTGTTGAGGTTGCCCGTCTTGGGTAGAAAAGGAAAAGGACGGCCATCCATGCATTATGTTCCCATGCGTTCAGGAGTAGTACACACAGCAGTGCGTCAGCAGATTGATGATTTATTATTACATAGTACGAGCACGTAGCATGACTACGGCTGATTTCTGTGCACCCTTTCATCATAGTCAGGTCGTACGTTTTTTACCCTCATCCCTTTTTTAAACCCCCAAAGTAAGCCGTAAGTTCTTCATCTTCGAGCGCTGATTGCATTGTCGTCGCACAAGCAATACAACAACCACTCTGCGCCCCTCCACTATTTTATTACACATACCACTCGTCGTATTACCTTGAGCACTCCTCGGTTCACCCCTGCTGTATTACTGAGCCCGCGTTCAAGCAGCTGGTCAAGGGTGGGCAATGTCCCTGCAGGTGGTGGGGATGGCGGCCCAATCTGCTGCTGCCGCAGCTGCCGCCCTCGATGCTGCTGCTGCTGCAACGGGAGGCCGTGATGGCGGCTGACAACCACCTCCGCAGCCTCGTCCACCGGCTGTCCCCCGCCACCGCTAAGTCCATAGTAGTCGTCCTTGTGACGGCCCCCAGCAGGGTCCACTACTTCACTACTGGTCATGCCTTCCAAGCTGATTTCGGTCCAGTCCGCTGTTGCGGACTGAGCGGTCGTACGCGTCGTCCTAGGGGATGACGTGTAAAAGGCCGATACCCCACGATCCAATATTGCATATGCCAGGTTACAACTGCACGCTCTGCAGAACATGCCTGGGACATCCACAGCTGCAGGAGCTGCAATGACAATGTAGAAAGGGCCTCGTGCAATAGAAGGCATGGCAAAAGTTGCCTGAGGGCAGTCAGCGGGGGGCGCCGGAGGAGGGCTTGGTGGTGGCGGGGGGCTCGGAGGCTGAGCCGGCATTGAGGGTGGTGGTGGGGGCCGCGGCGGGAGTGGCGGCGAGTATGCCCAGGCACCAGCCCACTTCCCAAGGAATGAAATGAGCCTTGGAGGTTGGGGCGGGGCATTCGGCAGCAGAGGAGAAATTCCAGGCAAGCGCGGGAAGGACGGTGCGGGTGGTGGCGATGGTGGCGATCGTTCTGCTGATGTCGGCATCGGCGTCGGTGGCAGTGGTGGAAGTGGAGATACGGCAGGAACATCTGGCGGTATGGGGTTTACTGGCGGGAGGCGAGGTTTGGGGCCAGTTGCCTTCCGCGACAGCCCGAAGTAGAGGGGCCGGGACGTCTCACAAACATCCAGACTCTGCTGCAGGGTACCACCGCTGTAGTCCCGGAAATCTGTGACATTGTCCGGACCTGAAATGGTGAATTGGTGCTCCTTTGCATGCATGCTGAAGGTATCCCAGCAGCACTTGCTATCCGGCGCAATGACGTTGGTGTAGCCGGCTGCATATGTGTATGGGTCCATGCAAGGGTCCAAGGGGGGGACAAGGAACTCAACACATATATATAGATGTAAAGTAGCTGCTTGGGATGTTGTATCCTCCACGAACAGGGAATCAAAAGTTGACGACAAAGTCCCCTAAAGGGGAACTTCGGGAATGAAACCCTTCTTCCCCTTTAAAGGGGACTTCGGAGACCGCTGGAACAGCGGGGGGCTTACGTACATGAAAACATAAAAGACAAGCTAGGTAGACGGCGGACGGTGGGGACAAGGACACCTAAGGAGGACAGCCCCAGATGAGGCCCCCATCGATGATATCATGCAACATACGCCACCCGCTAAAATCGGCAGTTCTCACTACCACAGAAGCTGCTGGTGTCATACAACCAGGCTCACGGCCGGCCGCGGCACAATGTTACGTTTATATTCATAGTTGACTCCAGGGCCATTAAGCCCGGCGCGTGTATAAAAATAAGGAGATTAGCGATGCACGGGTTGGGAAACGCTATTGATAATCACCAATAACAAAAATCTCTCGCAGGTGCATACACCGTATTCGCACCAGGCAAAGAGTACTCAGGGAGATGCCAAGGGAGCTGAACCTGCGGCCCCTATCCGAGCTGCCTCTAGTCGCCTCCGAAATCGTCCACTGGCATGTGGATGGATGTCCAACCAAGCCGCCGGCAAACACCTCTCAGGTGCCATGATGTGAGGCGCACATCTCGGGCGGTGTGCATTTCACCGCGCCACGGGGCCGCCATGCACTGACAGCCGGGTGCGTGTGTATGTATGTGTCACATTCATGCGTTTAGGGCAGCCGCTGCTTACCTTCGCCGGTAGATTTGTCGAACCACTGCCATCCGGCGCCATCCATATCAAACACCTTGACGTTAACGAAATATCGCGAATTGTTGTTCTGGTTCATAAAACCCTTTCCGTAGTAGTGCGGAGGAACTGAACCGCACTTGGGGAAGTTGGAGGGCAGCCTCCCGAGGCGCTGGAGAACAAAGCCAGCCTGGCGACAAAACTCATCTATTCTGTAGGAGACAAACCTGCGCGAGACAGATGATGATAATGATGAGAAGCTGGTTTGTCGGAGGATAAAGAGGGATGGGTGTAAGGATTGTTCGTTGCGGCAAGCCGGAGCACCATACGTTCGCTGCCCACTGCTGCCTGCACGCTGAGCGTCAGTTACTATCTGGCACAGCAGATATATTAGTGTACGTGCCTAGTCGCGGATGCCCCCCACACGCCGTGGATGGCCCCCGTGGATGCAGCCCCGCACGGTCGATCTATGTGGCATAGATCGGGACATAGACTATGTCCCGATGATGATCCAACATGTAATACATAGCCATACCGATGTGTAGATGACACAGCATCACGCACCACCTTTCCTAAGTGGATGGTGTTTCTTCTCATGTCCCAGCGCTTGTTACCTGCCTGTGCCAATCCTTGCAGAAGTTAGGCTGGCCAGTCAAGTTACTGCATGCATTTCAGGTAGATGGACATGCAGTTGGAAGTAGCTTGCTGCATAAACACGGCTACTGCGTGGTGGTAATTCTGCATCAGGGCATGTACGTAAGTATATATGTATGCAGCACGTGCGTAGCTAGATAACAATTTTAGGGTTTACAAAACGACGTATCTGAATGCAGACCTGTCAACGGATGTTAATACATACATACGTACCCATGTAGTGTAGTAGTAATGGTGTACTATAGCACACATGACACCTGGGCACACAGCTGAGGTGTGAAGGATCTATCCGCCTTTTGTTCCCCCCGCCGCCCGAGCAAATCGACCCCTACACCCGCAGCAAGGACATACAGCGAAGCGATGCGATGCTGCTGCTGCGTGCGCGGGCGGGCGGGGCATGCAGACTTCTGTACGGCAGCCACCCCTTGGCCTCCGCCGTCTTACATAATCCTCAGCTTAGTCATCATCATCCAGGTGCTAGGAATAGGGCCCTCGATAAGGCCCTCGCCCATGTCGTCACTCAGGTCTCTGCACGTGCACGCAGGGTACATACGTACATACGTACATACGTACATGCACACATGCATACGCACAAGTATGCATACCCATGATGAGTACGAGTCGGCATTGCACTTCAGACGACGGCACGACGGTATTATCTGCTGCTGCTGCCTCCCCGCCCGCCAGGTTAAGCTGCTGCGCGTACTTTTAAACGAAGCGACGACATACATATGCATGACGTAAACATGTTGACAGCATCATGCGTTCTTATATGCGCATAGGATATATACGTATAAAAAAACCGTGTGCATGATGGCCCCAGTAATATGTAACAGCGAGCACAAGCATACATGCACGCATCCTTCACGTTTTTGCCATCTGCATCTGCTATGGATATATAGTAGGCGCGGCGCTCTACGTGATACGAAGGCGCCCATCTAGGATGCCGAGGTATCTTGAAATCTTATTCACGTGACACACAGCATGCATGCAGTCGAAATTGATGGTCTCACTCACGTGATACATACATACCGACTTGTGCTGTTTGCTCCCGATCCTTGCGCTGTGCTTCGGCTTCGGCCCCCGGCTCCCGCGGCCCACAGTGTAATCTAAGTCATACATACATACATGAAACCGCATCATATGTATGCACTCACAGGTACTCCAGGTTCTTCAGCAGCGCCCATTCAGCAGGCAAGAAGCCCCTGACAACCGGCTTGCCGGTCCATGTCCTGGAGGGATGCGTTGCATCGTTTGTCCGCTTGATGGTGAGCCGCCTGAGTGTGTCTGGTAGGAAGGGCCGGGCAGCTGCCGGGTCGGGTATTGAGGGATGCTGCCAACCTCGGGGAAGGGTCTGGTTGCCGTACTTAACGTACTCCAGTGCCGTACGGAGGTCTGCGCTCCACTCCAGGCGGGCTCGCCCAGACCATCTGTGTGTATGTGTGTGAAAACAGTAGGGCCAGTAGCAGCAACGTCGGCCCATTGGCTCATTATTAGTTCACAAATAAATAACAGTGTGTGTCAATGACCAGCAGGGCTAGAAGGGCCGTCCCATTCTATTATACCAAGACCGTGGTGCCATGTACGGACGATTAAACAACTTACATCCCAGCCAGATGGCATGCAGCAACTGGGGGACGACCGAGCTATTCTAGTAAGTTATAAAAAACGGAGCGAGATGTGCGGAGACAGCAGTCACGAGAACAATTTCAGCGAGAGTAGAGACAAGGATATGAACCGTCATCAATGCGTACGGAGATTTCTGAAAATGTTTAGATATAACGTTCGTGTATATGTATGTGTGCGTACCTCATTGCGTTGAGCTCCGTAAAAGGCGCGAAAACGCACTTCTGATACGCAACGTCACGTATCGCGAGTTGGGGATTGAGACTGGAAACACCTTGTCGTACCAGTGCGCGTCCCATGCCGCATTCCACTAGGCATGCATCGTAGGTGCGACATACAGCAGGTGGAATGGATGGTTGGGTGGTTCTTTATTACCGATAGAATGAACAAACATTTGCTTGCTGTCAATTCTTCAGGTTGAGGCTCGCGCCCAGCGCAGCTTATAAGGAGCAATAATGAAGCATATGCACGCATGCACTTGCAAGGAGTTCCCACAGCGAAGCCGCAGCCCTTTTTGGACGGCTTGGACGGCAAACTGCTGCATGTGCATGTGCATGTGCATGTGCATGTGCATGTGCATGTTTACTGCTACACGCAAGGTGTAGTCACCACATGCATGGACGGACGTGCAGTAGCTGGTACACGGTACGGCACACATAACAACTACAAAAATACGCGCGAAGCGCTTGACACCAGCATCTCGAGAGACCTTTACAGCGTGAGGCCAGCTCGCTACAGGAGGAGGTACAGCATACATGGAATCTTGTTAAAAAGTATGTGGCATGCACACCTCGTCCGTAATAACCTCGCTCGTACATTGCCTCATCACTTACATTGGAGTAGGCTGAAGTACGAGCTTCCATTCAGTGGGTGGCCCAAATTGGTCACATTTGCGAACCCAAATTCAGTCACGTTCCAGCGCGGAAGGTTCTTCGGGTTGCAGTTCCATGTTGTGTGGTTCCACCTGGATTTCAAAACAGGAAAAGAGCAAAAGAAAGAACACGCGCACTCGCTCAGCTAGAGAGGAAAGGAACCAGCCTGCGGCGCCTAGGCGGCGCCAGAAGGCCCGGCGGCCCTAGGGCATAAAAGGGCCGGTAACCGACTGGTTCGCTATATAACCCAAATCGGTCGCTTCGGTAGGGTAACCGACATTAGGAGGTAACGACCCTGTTGCTGACTGATAACCTTACTGGTCGGTTATTGCCTTGCCGACCGGTAACCTTAGATCGGTCGGTGGCCCACAGTTACTGGGTCGTTAGCTCGTTATGTCGGTTACCCTACCGACAAGTAGTAATACTGCCAGCGGCTGCTAGTTCGTTCTGTGATTGGATAGCTGCTAGCAGACTTTCCTAGCGGTAGTCTTTATTTCATACTGCTATCACGGAAAGACAAAACGAAATAAAGAAATAAATGAACTCCTCCTTTCCCTTCATCACTCACAGGTCGAACTTCGTTCCGTTGGGGCCTTGAAGATCCGGGAAGACAGCCAGGCCATCGTATATGCTGCGAAATACCACGTCCTCGAAGTAGCTACATGCATTAAGCGAAGAAGGATAACAATAATAAGATAGATAATCAGTTATAACGCATATGTACATGGAGCACACGAAGCAGCCAGCAGATAGACAAAAGGTTACGGCCATCACCAGCCGTCATATCGATGTAACCCTGTTGTCGCCAGTAAATTACAAGCTTTTATGCACCTACCCCGTTGTCACGTCGCATTATTATAATATACGATGTGGCTTATTAAGTTGTGGAACGCCAATCATTACTTCGGCGAACGGGAGATTTTAAAGCGGCGGTACGTGGGTGGCTTGGAACTGATGGCTACATAAATGCACGGCGGACCTGCCAGCAGCAGTACCGCCAGGTAAACATATCCAGATATCTAGACCTCGATCTAATGATTCCGAAGCAGTAACGCTAATAACCAAAATCTATCTGGACAGCAGGGATTTCAGCAATACCGTTATGTTAATAGCTGATAGCATTACTGGCCCCACACAGCCAGCAGCCAAGCGCAAAGAGCTAAGTAGCTCACATTTCCTCCAGCGGCAGGCACACCAGGTCGTCCACCAGGCTGAACTCGGGAGGCTCCGTGATGTTGATGGACGGGTGGTGCCATGCAGGCAAGTGTCGGAGGGATCTGTGGATGAAGGATGGAGCGGGAATGTGCGATGTGTGGGCACACTTCATTATCGAGCATCCGTGGAGAGTGACGAGCGGTCATCAGTAGCAGCGATGCTGCTGCCAGCTGCTGCTGCTGCTGCCAGCTGCTGCTGCTGCTGCTGCCAGCTGCTGCTGCTGCTGCCAGCTGCTGCTGCTGCCAGTTGCTGCTGCTGCAACAGCAGATAATCGGATGTTTAGATTGGAGTGGATGCGGCGGCCGGCGGCATAACTGGCACAATCGGCAGCGACCCCAGCCGGTCGGATCCGCCACCGACCTCAACATCATTTCTTATTCATCAGCAGGTATGTAGATGGACAAGCACGGTAGCCAGACAGGATGCACCACATGTAACAACCACACACACACACATGTAAACCACATGGAAACACAATGTAACCACGTTCCTTACCACCTTTATATACCTTTTAGTCCCTATTATTCTTTATAAAAGTTACGCAAAAAGCTGTTGACGCCATCTCTGCCGTATGTACACGCCATAAACACGATGGACTATACTAGTAGGCCTTCGCCCCTACCCCCACGCACATTCGCTTGACGTTGTTGCGGGTGACGTTGGCCAGGCGGATGTTCCTCCTCTGAATGATGCGCCTCGCCGTGTCGTTGCGGTACACTGTACCAGTTATATAAAATGTTGTTGTCACTCCCCGTTCACACGACACGGCCAGGAACGGGTCATTGTAACCCCCCGGGGGTATAAGGCCCCGCGCAGCATACACATTGAAGTCACACACGCTTGGTCGCGGATCTCTCCCCCTGCGAATAATACAAGGGCCCGTGGGTGCGTGTCGTACCGCACGCGTGCGTGTCGTACCGCACAGGCCGGCCTATTGAACTGTGCGGGCAGAGCCCTGCCGCCCCCTGCCTTACCGTATTGAGAAGCACCCGCACATGTGCCAGTGGACCTCGTCACCAAGCTGCCACTGAGTTCACACCTATGGTTTTCATCGTCTTTAGATCGCACCCTAGTATATTAGTTAGGGCCATCCCTATCTATTAGGCTAGGGCATATTCTATTACTGATAATATCTACAGACTGGGCACCACATACACACACACTCACCAGGGGGGGTAGTTCTCGCACCAAGCACGCTGCACTGTACTGGGTGGGTGGTTGAACCTGTACGACTGGTCTAAAAGGCTGAGTGCACAGCAGGTGATGTTGGGGTCGCTGCGGGCCGCGTCTGCATGTATGTATGTCGGCGGTAATGAAGGACCAGAAGCGAGTGCACGATTAGGAGGATAATGTTAGTGCGCTGACATACATACACAGGCAGGCGGCAGAAGTTAAGGCCTGACTTCTGCTCCCAGTCGATCCAGTCGACCCGGGTTCAAATCCGCCTGCCAGCTCCTCGGGTGTTTGAGGAGTGATGAAATGGGAGGTGGCCCCCCATCATATGGACGGTGTAGGACGTGATAATATCAACTTGCGAGCTGACCAGGAACTAAGTTGATGCGCCGTTGATCCGCTAGATTTGGTTGGATGCTGGTGGTGAGTTGCCGAACCCAACGAATACATTCTGAAGTCGGATGGGGTGACGGATTAGGGTGCCCCTCTAGCAGGGGAGAGCAGGGACTGCCCCGGGAAAGGGGGCCGCTGGCGAAGTTAACCACCCTGTAACAACATACACACACAAAAAAAAATACACACCCTTACCTTCCGACATATGTGTCTATAAAGTTGTTGGCATTTGCCGACAAATAGACATTAGAATCCATCATCGCGACGATACACGGACTTACCCATATACCAAGCATACACTACTACATATCCCCTGACGGACACACACTACTACATGTCCCCTGACGGACACACACTACTACATGTCCCCTGACGGACACACACTACTACATGTCCCCTGACGGACACACACTACTACATGTCCCCTGACGGACACACACTACTACATGTCCCCTGACGGACACACACGCACCTCCAGGCAGACAGTATACTGGTGTCGTACAATCAGGTGAACAGACAGCGGAATTATTAGGGATGAAATAATACTGCGCCTGGCAACGGTCGATGCAGTGCCAGGGTGCAGTTCCGAAGCCTATGCGGTAGGCAACAGCGGGCTTGCTCCAGAAGGCGGTATTGCCGCTCAGGATGAAGCGCAGGACGGCCTTGTCTGCGGGGTTGAAACGAGTACTGCTGATGTACGTGTGCGCGTTCGCGTATGTAGCTGCTGCTGGTGTGCGATCGTAAGTAAAACATGTATGATTCCAATCGCAGCCTACCACTACTTCACGTCTGTAAATATATTTATTGTCGATATCCATATATGAATCCTGCTCTGGTTTATGTAATAAATGGGGACGGCGGTCCCTATCTAACGTACCACAGCAGGAACTATAGACGATCGTCTCGTGATGTAAAACCTTTACAGACGGAAATCATGCCTTACGCTGCTCGTTCAAATCTTCCACAGCGTTCCAAGCGCCATACGGCTGCTGCTGGGCAAGAGAACTTCGCATTATGACTGAGCCTAGCAGGCTGCACAACAGCAGCAGCACGGTGAGGCAATGACTGCCCCACGGCAGGATAGCTGTCGCGACCATTGACACTGCTGATATATATCAGCGTTTTGGCTGTCCTGCTGCTGCTGTAGCAGCCGGCCGGTTCTCCCAGGTTCACTATGTTGCCATTGCGGCCGCGTACTCCGTCGCCCTGGGGAAACACGCCCAAGCCGCGGCCAGGTCGCTAGCTAAGGGATGTAGGAAAGGCACTAAGGCAAGCGCAAGCGAGAATTTGATACAATCTCTGCAAGAACGGCTCCGAAATTCGCAAAGACTCTTCCGCCATGTCACACAACTTCAAAATCAAAAGGGTTAAGGAGTATAGGATCATGTAAAATACAGCTCCTACAAAGCTTTGTCGTGCAACGGTTTACATATTGACGCGAGAGTTTTCGCGCAGCAGGATGCAAAGAATACCAATCGTACAGCGCTCGTTCGAAATTTCAGGGACAGAAAGCAAGGTATCATAGATTGCAATCATATCCTGCAGTTTTCATCGGTTCTGCTTTGACCCACAATTGCTGTAAGTAAAGTTTGCCCTAATACACCAAAAAAGCAGGAACGAAAACCGCCAAAAAAACAGGAACTAACCACACCATGCCGAGAAGCTGAAAGCTAGAGGCAAATACCAAAAAAGGACTTTCGTCAGAGAAGAATTATTTTTCGGTTGAACCCTCAGTTCAATACGGTGTTCTCGACTGTCGTTTCGAAGGCTTGTAACTTGGCTGCGTTCTTTGGCATTTTACCAGATCTTGACACCAGATCATTAAAAGCATGAAATCAATTTTCAATTCCTTAGTAGACATCTGGGTATCTCAAGCATATGCGCTTTCTACCGAAGCAGTTGCAAATAATAGTCAGCAGTCAACAACGCATACTTGCTTTGTGCCGAGCGCAGCGGATGAAGACCTATAAACCTTCCCGCTCGGTGGAATAATATTAATATGTAACTTCAGTCATAAATACAATTTTATTCGCTCTGAAAGGGCCGACCGCGCGCGCCCTTCGCGTTTTACCGCCGGCACCCCATACGACCGGTGATAAGAAGCTTCTTAAGACTTGTAGAAGTTCAGTTGCAAATACCAAAGTAGTCTTGCCGTTAGCCCGGTATCTGCTACTTAAAAATCAATATAATCTTTGGAAATCGATCATAGTTATTTTATAAAAAAAGGGTGGTTGCTATTCCCCTAATGTTTACGGAATCGTTAGCTAGCTGACCCGCATGCCAAGCGGACAACCGTTGACCGTACCGACATGTCGTACGGCCTTTAAGGTATAATCATTATGACAGTAGCATGAATGGGCATAGTCAGCATCTATACCTGCTCTTTAGCATGCCCCCGTCTGCCGTATCTTGTTATGACTGCACGCGGATGTCGTTATGTTACTGACGGTTGTCCGTTCTCCTGCCTTGTCTATCTGTGGCACTTGTACCGCCCAAGGGCTACCCGGCAGCCTCGCCCTTCTTCAAACGCATATTTGCCGAGCGCATCTTGCTGCGTTCTCTTGTTATGGTAATGCTGCTTTGTGTTTAAGGACGGAGGCGGGTAGGTTGTGCAGGGGGTTTCCCCCCTGATCTTTTGCTTGTTTCTATTTCTCAGGGCAGCCACAAGCACCGCAAACCTTCAGTATTTGGTCCGTGGACGATCCACTCCACTCGGTGCCCATTAAGCCGGTGCTTGTACCAGCGGCATTTGCTTCGTAAAGCTGTTACAGAGGAATGCCATGCTGGGGATTTTATCGACTGCAAGGCCTTCATTCGTTTTCGCTGCCTGCCTTAAAATGAAGTTGTCGACGAGGCACCGGGAGTGAGATTTCTAAGATGCTCATCACAGGTATTTTTTCGTCACTACTGCACCTCGCGGCCAGCAGGCACGTCCGCTTAGGCCTATACCATATACATCAACCCAGGCTGACAGACAGACAGACAGGTAGACAGACATACGACGCCGTGTGCGTGTCTTTCGTGACGGATGGACGATGCCCGATGGGACATACTGGCACCTGCTAGCTAGCCTTTCCGCCGCCATCCATCATCCGGTGACATCCGGTGACAGGGACACAGATCAATGGTGCAGTAGACAGCTAGCTGCACGTGTGCATATGTGTGTGTATGTGTGTGCACGTGCACCCACCACGTATATATATATATATATATACATATATATGTATATATATATATATATGCACCGCCATCCAGAAGACGATTTACCTTGCCCTCAACAATTGTTGCAGCGTGGCAGCGTATGGCGTTGTTAAATGTCGTTAAAAATTGTTAAAGGGATAAAGATGAAGGATTATAAAGACGATTATGTATGTATGTATGTATGTTTGCACGCATGTATGACGTTGATCACACTGTGGGCTAAAAAGCCGGGGGGGCCCCAGAGGGCCGAAACACAGCGGGGGAGGGGTTTAGATGCACACGGCTGGTTAGTCTCGCTCGTGCATTCCGCCCACACCCGGATCAGACATCGTACGAGTTACGACAGCCGGCACTAAGCAGCAGCGATCCCCACCGGGGGTAGCGCTACAGCTGAACGAGCTCTAGGTCCCCTGGTCACCTAACAAAAACGAAGTCGCACCCGGGGTGTTCGTACTGCGGGCAGAAACTGGTACAGACGTATGCACGTGCAACGCGCCGCCACCTATCATTCTGCCCAGAAAGGTATTTTGCTTTCATTCCTCATGATCAGCCTGCGTGCTGTGTGTTTCCCGTCATCATCCCAGCAGGGGGAATGTACGCATACATACATACCGACGCTCAAGGCAGCCAGCCGGGAGGCAGGAGGGCTGCCCCGCCAGGATCCTTGCACGTGGCGATCTAAACATGCATGCTTACCCGCCTACTAAAAGAATGCCCACAACCGCCACCACTGCTTGCCAACAGCAACCAACCAACCAACCTGCCGCACGCAACCACCAAGACAGCATAAAACCGTCAGTTAACGGTTGCTTGGCGGCCACCACGTGTACATACGTACGGTTGCACAAACAATATTGCGGTTATTGCCGTTAGTACGGCTCTAATGGGGCCTCAGGCAAGCAACGGTATTTATGTGTTTCACGAAATCCAGGGTGGGCCACCACCGATAAATCCCCCCCCCGGGACCCCCGCCGGGCAAGCACCAGGACCACCACCACCACATATTTACTTTTGCAAATGCCGACATGAAAACGCCCGAGCGGCGAAACAACATGACCCCAGGTTCGCGGGTCGCACGTTCGCGGGTTCGCAGGTTCGCGGGTGATGTAAAAGCAAAAGGACACGTTCGAGAGCCGCAGTGATGATGACCCCCATCATATAATCATAGGGCCCATCATCGTCTTCATCGTCATTATCATCTCCCCCATGTTTACCAAGGAATTTCCTCGCCGCTGTACGACAAGAATTTACCGCTGATTGGGCCCTTCGACTCCAGGACCGCCATAAGCCCCTCGGTGCTCTCCTCCACGTCAATCCAACCGTTGCCTCCTGCAGTCGTACGGTCGTACGATACGTACGGGTCACCGACTGTTTACTGCCTGCTGTACATTTGTCTTCCGTGTAATTGACGCAATAATACAATAATGTACTCACAGTCTAATAATATCATATCATATATTATAAGTCATGTTAGATTATACAATCCACACACAGTCCTACAACTACATGCACTGTAACGCAGGACCCTCATAACACGTCACCCACTCCAGTACGTTGCAGCACAATGTGTGCCTGTCTGTCTATCTGTCTGTCTATCTGTCTGTCAATCAGTCT
>NW_003307597.1:293313-307201 GCF_000143455.1 Volvox carteri f. nagariensis
CGTACGTACATACATACATACATGCATACATGCATGCATACGCACATACTTGTAGAGACGCGCATGCATACAAACAAAACAATGCGCTCTCCTTTCCAGCGCAGTATTCCACGGCATGGCCGCCAATCCCTTTGGCCCACCTTGATACCCCTGGACTCGAGGAACTTCTTGGCCTTGGCCCCACCCTTGGGCGGGGCGGTGGGCAGCAGCTGCTTCCCGGAGTGCACCAGCGTGAGGGCCTTGCCGGCGTAGGCCTCCACCACCTCAGCCGCCGCCTCGACACCGGACGGACCGCCGCCCACAACCACAATGGACTTCGCAGCTCGGATGGCTTCGTTGTAGACCTTGTGAGCCACGTGGGTCGGTGGGTCGGTGCGTGTGTCAGCTTGTGATGGATTGATTAGCACGTCAGTATGTAGCAACTCAGTCCGTGGACAGATGAGAACAATGGCCGGGGGTTGACAAATCCGTATTCTTTTTCAAAAAAGCATAGATGTATAGCTACTACAGCTTGGACGCTTTGCTTTGGTTGATTTCTTAAGATGTAGAGAGAAGTGGTTCATGTCGTACATGGACAGTCGAAGCAGGTACGACAGGGGGTATGGAATTGTATTCGCGACGCGGGAGTGCGCTGTGTGCAGTACCTTGAGCTCCGCCAGTCGCTGTTCCCGGGTGACAGAGGCGGACGACTTGAAGGCGTCACTGTACGACGATCCCGTACAGATGGCCGCGTAATCGAACGTCAGGGTCTCGCCTGTGCTCAGAAGGGCCTCCTGAGTTTGGGTTGAGGTTCGCGGTTCGGGGGGTTTAAAAATCATTTAGTAAGCTTCCACCAGAAAACTATTGACCAGGCATTCTAAGGATCTGAGGGGGTAAGGAGGTTCAGGGAGTGGGGTGATTACTGGCATCGGAGGATCGGCGGCACCTGGGAAGAGGTCGGTCATGTGGTAAGGCATTAAAACGTATCGGGCCGTCACATGAGACGCCGCAGGAAGATAGCACAAGCAGGAAGATAGAGCAAGATATGATTTTTTGTCTCTTACCTTGGGCGCGAGGCGCGTTACTGTCGCTTGCACGACCCGGCCGATGTTGGGAATCTCCTGGAATCCAGAATCCGGAAGCCGTACGAAGGAGCAATGGACGAGGAAAAAATGGCAGAGAAAGAGTGAGAGCTGTATGTCACTGTAGCAACACGCCTGGTTTTGTTATTCTTGTAGCCGACATAACGGTAGAGATTTGACTAATAGCCAGTTCACATGCTACGTTACGTTTAGACTTTTTGGGAAAAGTGGTCGGTTCGGACATGGTAACGGTACGTTACCGGTAAAGTGTACGAAAAGTCTAAAGTGACCGAGGGGGTGAATTTCGTCAAACGCTGACCCCTCGTACCGTTACCTGAATTGCATCGCCAATTTCGCGAGTTATAACAAATGGCCAAGCCCAATCGCTTATAAAGACCACATATTTGACAAATTGTGCGCGCTTTGCACTCCGACCAAATTTCTAGTCACACCGCTGCAGTTTATTTTGGAAAATGAACAAGGACAACGCCGCTCGTGTTGTTCGACCGCTCACGACCGCTTACATAGCCAATATGTAACCCATTGTAGTATCAGGGCTGAAGCCACCCGCGAAACGGCAAGTCGGCCGCACTTCCGGCGGCATGGGCCGCGCCGCGTCGGCCCACACGCTCAAACTCTGCCACTGAGCATCGAACATATCTTCAAGGTTATCAAAAATTTCATCCATCGCGACCGCTAGGGCAAACGCCATCGCGGCTCGCGCGGGATGCAGTGCCATTGCAGTAGGC
This sequence comes from Volvox carteri f. nagariensis, assembly GCF_000143455.1. NCBI lineage: Eukaryota > Viridiplantae > Chlorophyta > Chlorophyceae > Chlamydomonadales > Volvocaceae > Volvox > Volvox carteri. The sequence goes on from NW_003307597.1 coordinate 295,124, forward strand.
AGGGCTGCCAATAACCCTTCAATTATATTTTGCGATTCTAAGGGGATGTGCTGAAGTTTTGGCCATTGCAAGACATAAAATGGAGATGGTTTACTCAGCTCGCGCCAACGAACACAACGTCGTCGTAATGTCCCATGTGAACTGGGTGACTTTTTCAGGCCCACTTTTCCCAAAAAGTTTTCGCAACGTAACGTAGCATGTGAATCCAGTATAACGAACATCCCCAACGTCCAAAGTGACAACGCTCACGTGCCGTGATGTCGCTTTTAATTTTCTAGGGAGCACGTGCTTTAGGCCATTATTATGCGGACCTTCAAGCTAATGATGGCGCGCGACGCCACACTCTCGTCCACGATGCTCCGAATGGTCGCCCAGGTGATTTCCAGGTATTCTTTCCTGGAAAAACAAATATACAACATGGTGAAAGGAAAGAAACAGTTGGGAAACACAAGGGGCCTTGCGAAAGTAGCAGCTGTCTCTGGGACCATCTGGAGTTTGTAGGGCATTCTAGGGAAGCACACGAGACAAAAGCAGAGAACGGTGATGCTATTGGCGTTAGTCCAGTAACTTTGACTTACGGATCGACAATGGTAACGTCCGCAAACCCGCTGACTTTCGTCGCCAAGGTCACACCGGCAAAACCGGCTCCAATGACCAGCAGACGGGGTTTCTTGTCGGTCGACATTTCAGGCTCTGTGCTCGTCAGCTGTAACCGAGCTTGGCTAATGGAAGATATTGCTTTCAATCACCAGGCAAACTTCTTATCAGCTTTAATTATTAATTCTTTGGGAACATAAAAATATTATTATATGTCAAAATGTAAGCGATCGCTTCTTTATCTGGATACCAGCCGGATTACTTGGACTCGGACTGTGATTACGCGCGTACGACGAAACAGGAAGGTAAATTATGCATTTACGGTGGTATAACCTAAGCCGTCTGTTGCAGGAAGCTCTGTTTTTAAGCTTTCCTTTGATGGCGTGTTGGCGTCAATATTCGTGACATGCATCAAGGTGCAGAAACACTTTCGCCGATTCAGGCAACAACCAGTCCCATTAAATATCTGACTATGCGAGTTCAAGTCACATGAATATGTCATACAGCGAGGTAGGCAAGAAGGGCCAAAGCAGTCGCACTTAGCTGAGCGGCTCTAACTACATCCCCTCTGCGTTTGCGTCCGCTGCCCCAAATCCTTCTTAACGAGAGGCTATTCGGCAAATACCGCTTTGGCCTCGACCTCACGGCCTTGACATGAAGCACTTCGTCATCTATTAACTTCTGACCGCGAGAAACCGTTGGTCGTTGCCGGCACACATCGAGTGATTTCCGGTCCCCACCGGTCGTACGCAGTGATGCACAAGGTCTCTCAATCATCTCTCCCCCTGGCTTTTAATTGTCTTTTGAGAGAGGATCACGGCCCTGTAGATGGCGGCCCCCCTCACGCTGGGCGCACATAAGAGGCATGCGCTGCCGCCGCGCCGGCTTCCCCACCGTTCGCCTCCCCTACAAAATACCTTTCCTTCCTTCCGTCCTTTTTGGCTCCCCGGACTCGGGACCAGAGACCAAACGCAAACTGATACTGCTTTGATTCTGTTGAGACGATCCGCATAACAGTAGAATCCCGTGCACCAGTCGCAGAGTGCTGATCCTGCGCTTCATTCAGCGCGTGCCCCAGGGCATACATATGCTCATACCGTGCTGCGCACAACCTAGGGTAGTAGGGTGCATGGCCGCCGGTCGCCGCCAGCTGTCCGTGACGACCTTTGCACCATACGATGAGCCATCATCTGGTGGTGGTCTCGATCTGCTATGTGGGCTCTGCCGCCGGCTTACGAATTTGCCAAGTAACATAGAACCAAAAGGGGCTCCTAATCCTTTTGAGAAACAGAAACTCATAGTATCTGTATATTTTGCATATTCGGATAATGGAATTTTATTTTGGAGCGAAAAAAGGCCAAACGAGAGGCAGACGTCTAAAATGCGTGTTCCGGTCACATCCGTTGTTACGAGTTTTGATAATTTATACAAAGGCACGTTCAAAAGGTGTGGCGTGGCAGAGAGACATGAAGACGAGGCTGCCTCCCGAAGTGCAAAACACATCTTACCGTAAACTGGTCAGGTATACGGCCCTGTCGGCACTCCATCCAGGGCACATGCAGGTGCCCTGGATGGATTCAACGACAAATCGGACGATGACATATGTCATCGCGCGATTTGCCGTTGAATTGTCTGCCGTTAGCAGCAATCTAGCCAAACCCTTCACAGCAGTTCCAACAGGCCGACCGCCGCCTCCCGCAGCCACAGGTCTTTCAGCGAGCAGGCCGTACAGTGTCGTACAGTATTAGGAATGTAGCTTTAAAGGATGCTTTAAAGGCCAGACCTGCTTGGCAAAGCGCGCGTTGTTGACACTGTACATACATACACATTGACATTGTGGACCATAACATAACATAACCGTGATGGAAACCGGAGTAAAGAGTAGGCAGAATACAGACATTTCGCGGGAAGGTCGTATGTGTCCTCGAAGACACAAGAAAGCTCAAATCCCGCCTGGCAAATCGCCTGGAAACCGCGCAAGAATAAAGAAAGAAAGGCCGCACACACAGGCGCCATCTTATGAACGCAAAGACGACTTTCCACAAATCCAGTGGAAAGCATTGCGAAAAAAAGCAAGTGGTAAATGTACTGCAGCAAACCGTACAAATCACGACGAAGTCTACCTGAAATTCCCATGTCCAGGATGAGTGGAAAGTCCAATCATCTAACGCGCCGCTCACAAACTCCCAGACGGATTTGGCTGATGTGCACTACTATACGGGTATATTATGGCTAGGACAATATATACGGCTACTAGAGTTATTACTTGTCCTCGGATGCATGTTCGGACGCCCGCCCTAAATTACTTGTACAGTGCACACTACACACACACTACACACACACACACACACACACACTACACACTACACACACACATATACACACAGAAAACAAATATGTCCTAATCACTTGATTATATGCCCTGCCAACTGAAGTAGGAGGTCCGCAAGGGACTCGAGAACGGCCACGCACCCGCACCCGCACCCGCACCCCGCCAACCCGCATATGCAACATGTCATGTGTTTCATCCAAGCCACTGCAGGCCTAACCACGCGATTGCGGCCCTGGCCAGGTCATTGGAGATAAACAAATGCAGACACTCCGCAATCTGACATATACATATGAACGGCGAATTTAATACATCAATGAACATAAGTCGTAAGAAAGCTGAAGGGCTCGCGCAGCGCCCTTTACATATCACATAGGGTCACGCACCCCCAACCATGTAAGACGCACACACACACATATCATATGCCGACTGTACGTGCACAGCCGGAATGATGCAGTACACGGCCTTCCTGCCGTATGCTCGTGCCGTACAATGTACACCCCCCCGGAATCCTGCGCACGTGTCATACAAAGGAAGATCGCATCTTTACCTCCGATCTAAAGCAAGTGACTGACGACAAAAGGGGCTGCGCTGCGCTGTACATGATAAAAATGAATAAACTGCGTTGTTCTCAGAAGAATCATTCAATATCGAGGAGAAGCCGGGAAGTGTCGAGCCATGGAAACCCTAGAAGCCGGGAAGTGTCGAGCCATGGAAACCCTAGAAGCCGGGAAGTGTCGAGCCATGGAAACCCTAGAAGCCGGGAAGGGTCGGGCCATGGAAGTAGTCGAGAGGAATGCACTCGCCTCGCTCGTGTCACCCTGCCGCGGAGCGAGCGGGTGGGGACCAAATCCAAGCAAGGCCTCGCTGCTGGCCTTTGCTGTTGCCGGGACCACCCCATTCCACAAGACGGCAGTCCCCCACAACCGAACACACATGAAATCCGTGGCCTTCCCTACCCATCTACCCACACAGAGCCAACTCGCGCTCGGAGCCGACCCTTTCATGATGAACTAGGCGGAACCTATATAGGAATAAAAGATCGACATTGAAAATACATCCGCAGGCAATAACGCGGCGGATGTATTTCATGCCCGCTGTTGTGCGCCGCTCACCAAATGCACGGCAATCACCAACACTCAATTGCTGCTCGTTGCCCTACTTGCACCTGTAAGCCTCTGATCCCACCCCAGCCTGCACATCAGACGCCTTTACGGCAGTACGGCAGTACAGCCTAGATGGCTGTCCGGCCCGCAGCTTGAAGGATCTTCTTAATGCTCACCGCCCTGGGGGGGTGGGGTAAGTGGGGTCCGTCCGCAGAGAATAAGACATATGGAACTAAATTTGGGCTGGACTAATCCGCCCAGTGAGGATGCGGTTAAGTAATTTCACCTTTCCTCCTCAGATTACTTTGCGCGAGTATCTCAATACGGCCGGTGCTGCCATCATCATCGCATCCTCGCTTTCCCTTTTAAAAGGGAAAGTGGCAATGACAACTAGTCTCGCTTACTCTTTCTCGTCGCCACCTAATCACCGTAATCGGCGAGTGTTAAGTACGTTCTCGCAAAGTGCAAAGTAGTCTGAACGACCGAACGACCAAAGACCGTGGGAAACACGGGAACGACACCCGCACCACGTGAAGAGGGCCCTACATCCCGGCAACCCACCATTACAACACCCCGTACAACGCAACCCCATGGTTGCAACCCCCCCAACCTGCCTTCAGCGCACCTGAACTCCTCTTCTCTGTACCAGGGAATCGAGTTGGCCAGAGAAAAAATCTGCTTCAGATCGGGAGGCGCTTCAGCGACGTAGTCATTGAAGCCCGGTGCAGCGCCGAACCGTTGATCGGTCTCGTGCACCTTGACAACGCAACGAGGGGGGGTACACGAGGCGGCACAGCGAGCGAGGGGAAGACAACCCACAGGCGAGAGACAAGTCGACAAGGCAACGAGAGAGAAAGGGCACTCGGTGCTCTGGCCAGGCCAGGTGGCAATGACCCTGCTCGCTCGGCAAAGCCCATGTGAAAAAGCAAGAGCCACCCTGCCTCTTACTCTCAATTTTCCCCAAAGCGCTTCCCTGGGCCTAGGTCACCTGGCGCCTACAAGCGGCACACGGCTGTGTGTGTGTGCCGGCCGGCCGTGGCCGTGGTTTACGTGGTTTACGGCAAACACCCGTAAGGGAGACCCTGCATGCGTATGTACGTCTGTCTGTCTCTGTCTGTCTCTCTGTCTGTCTGTCTGTATGCATGTGTTGCCTTACTCTGCCTAAGTCGCCTTACTCTCCGGAGGTGTCAGGGGCCGATACCTGGAGCTCTGAGGGCCCCCAAGAGACAGTCTAGTGCACATATGCACGACACTACAACACGTGTATACTGCTACACGTACAAAGCATGCTACCACTGATACGGACACACAGCATGTGGCGGTATGGACAGTACGGTATATGACGGTACGGCACTTGTACGTACCAGAATGACGGGCTTGCCCAACGCCAGCGCCTCCCTCGCTTCGAGTTGTACAAATGGCCGTGTGAACACACCCTGAGGACCGCACGCCACATGTGCACGGGACGCGAGCACAGATGAGCGATATCTTGTTATAGTATTCGGCATAGCTGCTTCCCTTCATTTGTAATGTATTTCGTAGGAAGAGCTCCGTGCCTGGAGCCACATGCATGGCTACATGATGCTCATGCTCCTCCTTTGCCCGTTCTCTTAACCCAAATTTTGCAAGTTACCTCACAGCCGCATGGCGCGTGGAGGAAAAGCGTACAGAGCGCTGGAATGGCTTGAGTTTAAACTTCGCGTGGCTGAATTCTGCACACATCACAATCTTGATAGCACATCAAGCTTGATAGCGCCTCAGTGCGACAGCTGAAACGGAAACAAAGCGCGCCCGACGGACTCACCACGCGGGGAGCGACGGGGACAACTCCAGACACCGGCTTTCCGTCTGGGGTAGGTTAAAAATCGCTCCAGGAGACTTTCCTACTTCCTCAACCCCACTACGAACGCTCCCTACCCACCATTCCGCTCAGACCGCTGCACCGGTCTCTTTTTGCGTGCCCCGGAAAGCTGCTCAAGGCGCCCCAGCAGGCCCCACCAGCGACAACACACCTTCGTGAGGAACACCAAATAGTATTTGGATCCCGCTACGCCTCGCCGCATGCCGGCCTCCGTGGCGTCCTCGTCCTTGTCCAGCCAGCACCGTAGACCGGGACTCGCAGACTCGAGCAGCGCCTTCAACGACATGACTGTGTTGCCTGCGTTGCCCTAAGCGTTCACCCACACACCCCACAGCAGGCGAGGCACGGTAAGGCAACCGCAAGGTGAGCCCGGAAAGAGGGCTAAGCAAGCATTTTTTAAGGTAAGATCAAGGGGCCGTTGGCCATGTTCGCGAGGTCCATGATGCGAGAGCATACATCGACGTGCGTGACGCAGGGTTTAGCCAGCCACATAGGGTTTAGCCATGAGATTTAGGATCAGCGGTAGGGTTTAAAGGTCAATGACTTAGATTGCTGGAACGAGGAATATGAAGAGGGAGAACACCGAACGTGAAATGACGACAGAGTCTAAAGACAAAGGTCTAGGAGAAGGGAAAACTAGAAAACTGTGCAACTCAACCTTCCTCCTTCCCTCCACCTTCCTCCTTCCTCCTAGTTCCAGCCCCATGCCCAAACCCGCAAACAGCCATGTTAAGTCTTTTTAAGAAGCGGTTTTTCGTCTTAATAAAGGGGTTTGACATCTTAACATGTAATTCTACCTCCTTATGGCCTCACTTGGAAATGCGACAGAAAGATGTCCCAGGACCCGTCAGCTGACTTGATGAAGGCGGGGTTGGCCATCTTGTCTACCACCGCCGTGAAGCGCCGCAAGTCCACTGTTGTTCCCCTCTCCCCAGGTTTGAGCCACACGATGAGGGACCACTGCTCCTCCACGGGAATGTCCTCCTCTTCCTCCACCATAGCTGCCGTCTGCTGGAGATGATGATAATGGTGGTGGTGGTGGTGGCGATGATGGTAGTGATGGTGATGATGATGGTGGTAGTATGATGGTGATGATAACGATGGTGATGACGGTGATAGTGACAGTGATGTGAAAGAGGATATGGCAGAAGAAAAACGAGTGGGAGTCTTGGCCGGTCTTAGATGGCCTTAGGTTGGTCTTAGGTTGGTCTTAGGCATAAATTGGCGTGGGGGATCACGACGCCGGGGCAACGGGTGGTGGTAATGATGAAAGCGCAGCCACAATCCACGGGTTCTCACCAGTGCATGGGTGTGGTGGGAGTAGCCAAATGACGTTGCATCACAGTTGGCTCTTGCGGCACCCTGCGGCTGCCTCGTGGGCCGCCGCACGGTCGCTGCTGTCCCTGTCGGCTCCGCGCTGCCTACCGGCCGTGTGAGGTGCTGGTTGGGCAGTGAAATTGCAAAGTCCCACTGAAGGTCCAGATCGTTGAACACCTGCACCGGGGGGTTTTGTGGGTGAGCTGTTCACGTTGGGTGAGAGCTGTTCACGTTGGGTGAGAGCTGTTCACGTTGGGTGAGAGCTGTATGCCTGGGAGATGTCACTGGGAGCCTTGCTGGGTGCGGTGGTGAAAATGGCCTGCGGTGGTGTTTGATGAAGGTTTGCTTGAGGCGCCGCGTAGCGTGTTGGGCAATTGCATGTGGGTCACGCACATAGCTCGAGCCGGCTCGTTATTCACCTTGCCCAGCGCAAATCAATCAAATTCATACATCAGATCGCAGTACTTGAGATGCTGTAAGATAGGTCAACGGGAAAGTGGTAATCCTAATCGGTATTATGTATGACCCGTGGGTCGCGACAGCCTGATCCTGACACGACGCGGCGGCAGGCACCGTCCAGTGAGGAGACGAAACGAGCGCAACTTCCCCGAGGCCTGCTAAGAGTGCCGCTAAGCGTGCCGCTAAGAGTCAATAGGCGATGTGGGTCAGCGACCCCACAGACCGCAAGAATCCCAATCCCTTACTCCCATGCCTGCGCGTTTTGGTGTTGCGTTTCTGTTGTTGTTGTAAGAAATCCGCTAACGTAACGTAACGTTCATGCGCTGTCAGCGTGTGCACAAGCCCCATCCGGAGCCATCCGCCGCAAATCGTATGGCTCGTGGAACTCGTTACATCGGTGGCCGAGTAGCTCGATCGGGAAACCAGCCAAACACGACCTGACCCAGATGGCGGCAAAACAGCGATGTGGGTCAACTCACCTTGGTCTTCCCAATCCAAGCGGCAAACGGACCTACGTTGAGGGTCGTGTAGAGACGCAACGAAAGGGGGGAAAGTACAGGAGGTTTTCAAGGAGAACTGTATCAAGGATGAGGGAAGGAGGGATGGGGGAATGAACATACGGCTTGCGAGATGTTCGGTTAGGGAATGCATTTACTACTTGGTGCGGGCCCGAAACCCTCCGGAAGTCTTGTTTATGTGACGATGTATTTGTCCAGACGCCTACCCCAGATACTCGACCCCATCGACGCCGGCGCCAGATAATCGTTACATGTGCTTACCGATCTCCCAGTTCTTCAGGGCTCCTTCAAACGCGTTGTTGAGAAGCTGCTCCACGGGCCCTAAGTCAAAAACAGAGAACAAGACAGCCCATCCGGTTCAGGTCAGCGCATCGTGTTTCGGGGGAGAAAGCTAATCCAGACTGGATGGTCGTGCCGCAGTTGTGTTGACGGCCGGATGGTGGGCAAGATGAGCAACCACTGCAGCTCTGCAGGACAGCAGACTGTTCGCTGAGATCCGGAAATTCATGTCGATGAGGGGAGTTTTACACAACAGATGGCTTGGTGCTGTTTATGGAAATGGTAACTTGGTAGCCTGGTCATAACCTGGTAACCTGGGTAACCTGCGGAGCGGGGCTTGCACCATGGCTTGCTACACTTTTCATTACCCACAACATGTAAGCAAGAGGATAAACGATACGAAAATTTCATGGTCATGAGGTCCACAAACCCACCCGCATAGGCACCATATGCCGGAGACTTGCCGCTGCCATCAACGCTCGGATGGTTCGCAGGATCAGTCATGTCGACGCGCTCGCAGACTTGCCAAACATGGTTGCTGACTACCTTGATTAAAGGTGCCCTCCAGTTCTGTGGGAGCTGGTCTTTGTCAAGCTGCTCCATTCGGCGGTACCGGTACTAACAACCTCCCGGTAATCGGAACAAGCTGTTGTCCAACGCTGTTCGGCCGGTGGTAGTTCTCAAGGATAGCCGTGATTCGCCACGCAAAGAGATCGCTGCAGCTGTAGGTCGTGGTCACTTGCCTGGTCCAGGACCGCACAAAGGCGACGAATGCTCAGCGGCTGCAATACCTGAAAATATTATTTAGCCGGATATTACTTTGAAAAAAGATTAAGGTTTTGTCTATGCGCTTTGTACATACCCCGGTTAAAGTTCGCAGCTGGCTTTTGCTTCTAACCGCCGCCTTTAAGACTAACTCTCGGATAATATGAAAAATATCTACTGTAAGCGACTCCGTGTACCCATAAAATGTATCACAGCGTTCTAAGGGTGTCATTATGTCGCTGCGGAAGTTGCAACTTCCGTTGCATAAGCCCCTGTCAGTTAACACCAACTACTTGACCAATACCAGCTGTCAAACTCAGTTAATGCCAAGTTACAGCACATAGACGTGAATGCGTGCACTGAAAGCATGATGCTCTTAAATTTTATCCACAGGGTAGGGTTTATGGCTTGCTTGGCCTCAAATCCTTCTTTGTGAGGGTTTTTCAAGAATTGGAGCTGTAAAACATCCCCGCAGGTCACCCACAACATTGAATTTCCATTGTAATATAATTATTATAAAATATCCCTAGAAATTTGAAGAATATTTTGATAGGCGTATCAGGTTGACCCATGGGCCTTTTCTTGGCCAGAGCTCTTTAACTATGGAAGGCTCTAAGTGTTGTCGTGCTGCTTAGCGCCTAGGAAAGATGATCAAATAAAACTGAGAAAGACCTGAGGAAGATCCCGGGGCTAATGGACGGAACGACAGCCAATCCTCTTATCTTAATCCAATAGGGCACAATCCTCTTCGCATGGATCCATGCATGTCTTTCGTGGGACGATGGCCCTCGCATCATCCACCTGCCTCTGACCGCATAATTTGAAGTTTAGGAGATGTCGCACTGCACTTTGCAGAACACTTCGTAGGATTATTAGCTTGAAATGTCGCAGCTGCCAAATGTTCTCATTTAAGGAAGCTGAAAGACTGGTCTTGAATGTAAAACGAGACCGAGCTCCTGGCCTGGATACCGCAAGCAGCTTTTCCATTAAGAGGCTCAAAGAGCAAAGAGCTTCAAAGAGCAAAGCCGTCTCCGTTTCGGCCTGAGAGCAACCAACATGCCTCACATGGCCATCTTCGATTGGGCTCGCAGACTGAGGAGCCATAGAGGTAAGAAATCCTGTGGATTATAGTAACTAGGATTCTGCTGAAAGCTCTCTTGACGCGGTTTGGCGTCGGCCGTCGGGCCGGAAGAAATCGTGGTTGACCCGGCGCTCGCTGTTCTTACTCTTCTCCGCACGCAATGGGTGCCTGGCGGTCTTTTCACCGCGTGGCTATCGGCCAATTTCTTTACCCCTTGCCAAAGCGGCAGCGGCCAGATCGCGTCAAATCCTTCATGTCCTAGGGTCCAGATGCCTAAATACAGTCGCAAGAGGCTCCCGCTGCACTCACCAGCCCTCTTCACTCCTTACGACTTTTCTTATCAAAGCACTGCTTGCTTATTTTATTAAAGCACAGCTTCCTTGTTTTATCAAAGCACAGCTTGTTTATTTTATCAAAGCACAGCTTGCTTATTTTTATCAAAGCACAGCTTGTTTTTCTCCCCCCACAGCACGTGCTCTTTTGGTTTTCCAGCATCTCAGCTCCACGCCATCCCCGAATTTAAATTATTTCAACGGCCCATCCAGACGAGTCACCAATCCATAGCGAAAGCCAAGCTAAAAAGAAAAAAGGCACACGCCAAAGCATCCCGACTGGCCCCATCTCCGGACTCCGCCCGCAGCTACCCGCAGCATCCTCAGCTTCACCATCCTGGTCGCCATCATCTACTGCGGTAAGTTCCACACCGCAATTGGCTTGATGACGCTAGTTAATTTGTATAAAAATTTGGCGATCTGGGTCACACGCACCAAGTTTTGTTGCGCTTGGGAGTAATAAATAAATGATTGAGGGGATCCCGTCAAAGGCGATTACTAGTGCTGACACAATCGCTGGCGCTGCTAAAAGTCGCTTATCCCTGTTCGGGCGATCTGGGTCTCATCTGTCTGTACTTCCCTCATGACTTTATCGTACAGCGTTCAACATCTGCCGTACAACAACATCAACACATACGACATTTCCCCCACCGCACCTTTGCATGCATGCGGCTTTTGTATGCGGTGATTCCAAATTCGTGTGCGTTCTGTGTTTTGTCGTACCCCCAGCCAACTCCTCGTCCTTTCTTTCCCCCCAACCCCAACCCCAACCCCCCAACCCCCCCCCCACAACCACCAACAGCTTTCATCTTCAAACCCCTGGCTTAAAACTCCCCATACAACTTCGCCACTGAAAAAACAACCTACTTCCCGGCGCTTGCAGCGCTCTACTTGGCAGTGGGTGAGAGTTTGCTGCCCGGTGGTAACGCCTGGTCAACATTGCTCATCTTCTTGGCATCGCATGTGGGCGGTGCAACCTGCGGACTGGTGGGTGCGTTACCTGTTAAGGTGGATTAACGATGGAAGAGGGCGGGGTTAAGGGGTATTTCCCGGCGGGTATGGGTTCTTGATGTGCGTGGCGTTGGAGAGGGAAGCTATTGTAACCGTTTGTACGGGAAAAAAAAAGTCGTCGGAAACAGGGGGTGGATGCGTTTTTTTGGGGTGGAGTGGGAGGGGTTGCGGTGGGGCTGTGTGTATGGGTGAATGGCTTCCTGGGGTGTATATATGGTCTCCGGTTGGGGTTTGTTGCACATTATTAGGAAATGGGATGCGGAAGGGGGGAGAAAGGCTCAAGGGGGGGGATTGAGAAGAGGATCTCAATGGGTCAGTGGGTCAGTGGGTCAGTGGGTCGGTCCGGACTCCTTTCACGTCGCCCCTCCTAATGTTTTGCATCGTTTGGCAAACCGGCGGTTGATCAATTTTCCCCTTCAATTT
>NW_003307597.1:308196-308926 GCF_000143455.1 Volvox carteri f. nagariensis
AGGGGAGCCAGTGGAGGGGGGAGGGCCTGATGACTCAGGCCATGGATGTGGAGGTTGGCGTGACGGCATGCATGGGGACGTGCACGTGCGCCTGACACCCCACTTCGACCACCTGGGGGAGGTCATGTGTACGACATTATGAGACGTACAAAACCCACACACGACCCGTACAACAAAGCCAGCCGCCATGGATTACTACCCAATGAACTGCCATACCCGCGACGGGTTTTCTCCTTTCCCACCACGGGCCCACTCGTTGCTTCCCCTCCCCCGGCCCAACCGCCCAACTAACTGACCGCCCCAACCGCCCAACTAACTGACCGCCCAACTGTCCCACGCATATAAAAAAACCAAGATGTTTCGCCGGGTGGGCCCTGCTGCCGTACGTCTGTTGCTGCTGCCCGGGCTAGTGGAAGCCTTCACCACTGCTGGTGTGGCCGTCGGACTCATGAACATGCCAGTGTTCTGGGCACTGACGCAGGGCTTCATCCTGAAGGCAGTAGGTGAGAGAGGTTCCACCACCGCGGTTTCCTAGCTCTGTTTAAGCCTCTCCTTTATTCTCTCGGCGGTCTCTAGGTAGTTTTTCCCCGTCGCCGCCTAGATTAACATCACTGGTTAGTCAACATTCCTGATGCGGTATTTGTTTCGCCGCCTGGACTATATCCGTCTATTTCTGGTATCTGCTCCACTCGCCAGTGGTTCGTCTTACCCCTCCCTCCCCCTCCCCCTC
>NW_003307597.1:308976-411803 GCF_000143455.1 Volvox carteri f. nagariensis
ACACTCTTGCCCTGGCAGCAGCTTCACTCGTTCGTGGTTCGTCTTTCCCCCCGGGTACACACATACACACATACCCATACACACCGGTACACGCACATACATACATACAACCGCCGTACACCCCTGGCAGGCCCTGCGGTGGTCATCCAAACCATGTTTGACCTGCAAAAGCGCGGGCTGGGAGTCAACAAAGGTATGTCGTACACTAGGGAGTCGTGTGGGTGGATGTGGGTGCGGGTGGTTATCTGAGAAGAAAAAGTTTCAGTAAATTTTCATTTTCAGTACATGACAAAATTTCTCGTGCGTGCTGAAGCTAGGTTCACCATGCGTTGCTGCGGCTTTCTTTTCGGGTTGCCGTACAAGCCGCCACAAAAAACTGGGGTGTCGCGCATTTTCCTGTGTGGGGCTCGCACGCTGTTGTACCCTGTAGGGCTTATCACGGGATCTGCATCCGCCGGTCGGTTCTTTTTTTCTGACAAGTCGTGATATAACAGGCACGCTCACGAAGGTGCGAGAAAAAAAAATTATGGCCTCGCCTGCCCGCACCTCGGATGCTCAGAATAATTTCCGCTGTTTAACCGTAACCAACCGTCTGCCGTACAGGCATCCCCGCCATCGTGGTCGGTGCCGCGTCGTTCGACGACATGGTTGCCATATCAGGCTACTCTCTCTTTTCCTCCTTCGCCATGTCCTCCTTGATTAGCGCATCCGGGGGTGCCGGCGGTGGTGGGGGAGAGGGAAGTGGTGGGGGGGGTGGGGGGGGTGGAGGAAGCCATGGCGGCCAAAAGCACGGCCTCGTCTGGACGATATTGCACGGTAAGCCGTACAGTGTACGTTAATCTTAACGTCCGTGTGTACGTCTGTCTGTCGTACGGTTAGCCCCAGGTGGCCAAGTGCCCTTCGCATCCTTTCCTTTTTCTTTTTGTAATTTCGTTTTGGCACAAGAATAAATCAACCTCTTGCGAAGCGCGTTTACTTTTAAATAAAACTCACTCCACCCTCTACCTCCCGGTAAAATGTCTAACCGGCTACCTAACTAAATTACCGAACTACCTAACTACCGTTCATAATTCCCTCTCGCCATCGCTTTGAATTCACACTTCCATTCCGCATGGGTACGACATTCGGCTTCGTGCTTCACCTGCGTACATAAGGCCCCCTGGACATCACCCTGGGTGCCCTGGCGGGCCTTATGGGCGCCGCCCTTTGCGCGGCCACCAGGCTCTGGGACAGCAGCCTCAAACGTACGGCAGTCGTATTCGCCGTCGCTATGGCTCTCTTGTTCGCGCTGTATCGGTACGACTTCCGCGGCGGCGGCGCGCTGGCGGCGCTGGTGCTGGGGCTGGCGGTCAACGTGTTCTGGGTAGGTACGGCTGCCTGACTGAATGTACGGAGATGTACGGCATGTGTACTGCAGGGATTAGGTCAGTTAAGTTTTGAACTAATTGAGCTGATCGGGAACAAGGGTTGGGGAGACACGCTGGTTGCTTGTTTAGGATACAGAACTGTGGGGGCGTGTTGAGCTATAATTGTAGAAGGAAATTCACGTACGTGCATGTACGGCATGCGTTTGGGCCCCTTGTCGCGGTATGAGCCCTTATTTTTTGATATCATCTGAACCATGTACGACACCATACAATGCATGTACGAATGTACGGCGCAGGAGCGCGGCTCCCTTTTTTTCTGGGGCGTTGGCCGACGCAGTGGACTCACTCGCGGCCCGCAACCTCGGTATGTGCCCTCTGTGGGCGCGTGAGGAGGCGGTACGACGGTACGGTAGTACGACAACTTGTACGACAGCGCATCGGCAGCACTTTTAGGGTACCGGGGTTTTACTTAGTGTAATACGACGAAAATACGGGGAACGGGTGTTGACGCGCGTTTGTTGTTGTTACGTGCAAGTGTGCTAATACTACATTTTGCTTTGTTTGTTTGTTTTGTTGTACTACGTAAAGCGCGTGTGTTTTGTTTTATATCACGTAAAGTGCGTGAGATGCAGGACCCTAACGTTATCCATAAGATCTCTGTTCCATTTGGACGTTGCGGATGTTACTGATTGCGCCGCGCCTAATGTACGATGACATGACGTTGCCTCTCTGCGCGCTTGTTGCCTATTTTGGCCATGCAGCTATGCGGCAGAGGTGGAGGCTCGTGTGGGCTTGTTCTGGAGGGTGGTTGCGCAGCCGATGCTTTTCGGTATAATTGGTTCGTTGGTCAACCTCCGTACGGTTAGCGGTCAGATCATTCCTCGCTCATTGGCGCTGGTAGCTATAGGTAAGTCGTTGCGGTGGTTGGCAGTTAGCCTGGTCACTAGCCGTCCGATAACAGTCGAAACTAAACTAAACCTCTATTCGTCATTCAGCTCCAATACATCCCGCTTGAATTTCCGTACAATGCCGTACCAGTTGTTTTCAAAATTGCGGTGCGCATGTATGTAGGTATGGCCGTACGGATTCCCACCACCTACTTTGCTATGACCGGAGCCGGGCTGACTGTACGGGAGCGAATGTTTGTCGCCATCGCATGGACGCCGAAAGCCACCGTACAGGTACGACATGACGGGATAAGCCCTAGGCCGCTGTACATCGCTGAACGGCGATGAAGAATGGGGCATTATTAGGCACATGGGATGTCAGAAGATTCTTATGTTATAGGGTTGTTTACGGCCATGTACTCTCACGCCTGGTCTGTTCTCTACCACCATCGCATCTGGCATCGCATTAAATCGCTTAGTTTGTCCATTTTGAACCCCCAAATGTTGAAGTCCGCGTTGGTAGTAGCGGTAGAGGGGCCTCTCACCTTTTTTAAAGTTCGAAGCTTTAACAGAATCTACTAAGAGAACTCTGCCGTACCGTCAATGACGAAACCGTTAAGAGATTCTAACGGCTAACTGTCAACCGCAGGCGGCTCTGGGCGCGCAGCCCCTGGACATGATCCGCGCGGTTGCGGGACCCCAGAGTCCTTTCATTGATGTTGGCCACGAAATCCTAACCACTTCCGTTTTCGCAATTCTGATCTGCGCCAATGTCGGCGTATCTCTCATTCACTATTTGGCGCCAAAATGGCTTCACCGCACCGTCCCTTCGGCCATCGTGGTGGCGGCGGCGGCGGCGCCGCCGCCGCCGCAAACGCCGCCGCCAGGGCCGTACGACACGCTGGAAGGTTGCGGCGCGGAAGCTGGCGAGCCCAGCGGCCCGGAGGCCGCGGCGGCCGAGCGGCATGACGCCGCCGCTGCTGCTGCTGCTGGAACGTACGGCAGTGGTTGCAGCGAGGGTGATGGCGGCGCCGTCGCCGCCGCTGGCGGTCATAGTGTACGGCCTTTGCGAGTTGGTCCCGTCGGCTACAATTGGGCTGAAGAAAGCTTTAGTCCGACGCCGCGAAGTATCCGTAGGAGCTTGCACGGCGGCGGACTTCTGGCTGCGGCGTTGGATGTAGCCGCCGCCGACGGCGGCAGCGGCGGCCTGTGGTGCCGCTGCGGCGGAGCAGGTCGCGGCGGCGACGGGAGATGGTTCCACGAGGAGGGTTATGCCACTGACAGCGCGGCGGCGCCGTTGACGGCGCGAGCTGAACTGCCTCGAGGCGGCAAGCCACCGCTGCCGCCAGCGGCGGCTACACCACCACCGACGTGTCGAACGGGAAACGCCGCTGTCGCAGGCGTCGGCAGTGCCGAGGGTAGCGGCGGTGGCAGCAGTAGTGAAAGTGATCGTGGCGGCGGCACCGGGACCTTCAGCATGTCAGCGACAGAGTGCACCAGCCCGGAAAATGATACAGCTGTACGACAGATGTCGTACAAGGCGTACTACGAAGGCCCGCAACTGAAGTGGCCGGGGGGCGTCGCAGGCTGGCGGCGCTGTCGCCGGTGCAGAGGCATCCTACCGCCGACGCCGTCCGTGCCGAGGGGTAACATTCGCATGCCGTCGCCTCGCACCGAAAAGCGCCCACAGCATCGTCTACAGCGTCGTACATCCATGCGAATGAGGTACGGCAGCGCGGATAGCACTGGCGGTGCTGTCAGCGGCAGTGACGTCGAGGCTGGCGACGCCGCGGCTCCGCCGACGGCGTTTCGTCGTCACAGCGCGCCGTTGTTGACTGACGTACAGGTAGCGGCTCAGCTCTGGAAGGAAGCGGCCGCCGTGGCAGCGGCGCTGTCCCCTGAGCTGCCTGGCGGCGGCGCCGCCACTGCGCCGCCACCGGCCGCCGCATCCGCATCACTACAGCGCCAGCTCGCCGTCCTGGAACGCACCGCGGAGGCAGTCGCGGCGTTGGCGGCCAGGCTGGCAGCGGCGACGTCGCCGTCGCCTGACGGCGACAGTGTGGCGACGGCGCCTAGCTTCGCGACGGACGCGCGGGAGTTGGCAGACCACGCGTCCATGCTGAGCCGCGCTGCCGGTGCCGTACGGATCCACTTGTCATCTATCCTGTCGGCGGCGGCAGCGTCGCACAACGCACGGGACGAATGGCAATCGGGGGAGGAAGCTGATGATGAGGGTGCCATCGGCCGTCGTGTTGGCGGCGACGGCGACGGCGACGGCGGTGGCGAAATGGAAGAAGGGCTCGGGGACGAGCCGCCGCCGCCTGAGACCGCACGGGACTTTTTCAGGCGTATCGAAAGTGCTGCCGCCGCCACTGCCGCCGCTGTCGGCATGCCCGATCCGACCGTCAACCCAGCGTCAGCGTCAACATCAGCGTCGGCGTCAGCGCCGCCGCCGCCGCTGCCTGCCTCTTCGTCGGTAGTTATCCCCGTCGGCGCCGTCATTCCCCTGGATAGCGTCGCTGGCGGCAACCTGGACGGCGGCAGCCCCGTGGAGCTTCCTTCAGTACGGAGCTTACGTGGCGGTACGACGTAACCGGTGGCGACGGCATGCCAGCGGATGTGACCGCAGCTCCGAGGAAAGGGGCCGGGGCATGATTGGTTTGATGATTTCGCCGTGGCCGTTTTCTTGGCTTCAATAAGTCATGAACCTTTTTTTGAGCGGACAGAGGGATTTTGCTTAGTGCCAGAATAAATTGGAGGCCTTGATAACGGTTATAGAAACTTTTTTAACTTTTAAAAACCCACAAAACCTGAATGATATCCTGAGCGTGGGAAACCGGCAGGACTTCTTTTTTTTCCTGTATTCCTGTTGAGGTGCGGACCAGTGCTGCAGGTTTTGAAGCGCGCAGAGAGATGTGTGAGAAGTGTGAGTGGATATTGCGGCGGCGGAAGATGAGCGGATCGCGTTATGGCGTTGTGTGCGGTGGAAATGTCTGTTGGTGTTGCGGGAGCGTTCTGGAGGAAAATAATAATTGCTAAGAAAACAGTTGTAGAATGTGTAATGATGTGGTGGACTCGTGTAAAGGGCTCTCGGTCCCGGTGCATCAGTCAGTGCTCCCACACCATTTCTGCAGGGGAGGCTGTGCGGCGCTGGGCTGCTAGTGTAGGAACGGTGTCGTGTTTGGACTGTAGGTTCTCATTATCCGCTAGATGTAAAGCACCGACGATCCTTATCTTCCTGGCTGCGAAGGAAGCTTTTTGACGACTCTTTTGACGACTCAAACTGTATGCCATTTGGAAAACACTTGTTACAGTTGGTAGTTAAGGAGCCAGCTGGATCCATATTTCTAAGGTTTAGCTGGATCCAGACATTTTATGCATAATTCCAAGGACTTTTCGTATCGTCCATCGCTCTGTTAAGAGAGCCGAAACCGCAATTCAAACTTTTTGCAAAAGCACTTGTCCAGTGGATCACAAATGCCTTACATATCGAAAAGCCGCACACTATTATCACGTCGTACAGTCTAAACTACATCCACATCAGCTGGACTCCATGTCGTACGAGTTTTGCCTCCATTTGGGGAGTCGCGACAACCGACATACTGACGAGCGTTCCTTGGTAACATACGTCAAGCGCTGATCCCTGCCAATCCTATACCAATTCTTTATAATCCTAGAGACTGCTAGTGCAGATCTCCCCGCTCAATTAGTGGCGTGTCATAAGACGCAGCACCGAGGGCCATTCAAACGAACAGCGCGGTCCCCCGCCCATGTTAGGAAATGTCACGAAAAACATGGGGCTAAGCTTCCAGATCTTCTTACCGACATTTGGGGCTGGACTCAAGCAGCAGTTCGTGATTTGGACCATATGAGAGCGCTCATACAATGCCCCCGCCTCAAGTTATGTGGACAGCGCATGTTCATAATTTTACTATCAGCGGCCACATCCAATTTTCGGTCTAAGAGAGAGAGAGAGAGAGAGAGAGAGGGAGAGCGCATAAACTCCATACCAACTAAGCGGGGTCATGATCACAGGAAGACCTTGAGTTTGGGGTGCTCTGTACCCGCTGGTGGGTCCAACAGTATTTTACTTCCGCAGCAAACTACCTTTTGCCAAAACAACTAAAGTCCATGTACGGATTTGCAGCGTCATCAGAGTGTGTGGCACCGTACATCAATGGATTCTTCTCGGATGGTCCCTTAGGGTTTTAGGGTTTTGGGCGTCCCTTCTACTTTGCGTACAGAGTACAACGGCTCTTCTCTTGGCTCGGTGACCAAACAATGTTCTGTACGTTAGATAGATACGATGCACAGGTCGATGCCTTCTGCTGCGTGTGATGTCTTAGGTGAACGAATCAGGAAGCCGTCCTACTTAACGCCAGCGGCTTTCAAGTCCCAGAAAGCGATGAGACCTCCACCACGCCCGCCAATTCCAGATCGTAGGCCGGGGCTCGGCGGCTGCTGCGGTGTCCGACGCACTCATGCCATCCTTTGCACTGGTACTCGTTATCACCAGATCGCCTGCATCCGTACCAGCCACGGCGCGGCTCAAATCCACAGCAGCCGCGGTGCCGTTGCGGCCATTGCCGGCAGTGCCACGATGTGGCCGCTGCTCCGAAGCCTTTTCCTCTGCCGCCACCGTCACTGCTACTGCTGGTTCCGGAGCTGCAGCTGCCGCCGCAATCTTCAAGGTGGACCAGGAACCGATAGCTGCAGCCGCCTGCGCTGCCTTGCGCTCAACATCGGCGTCGGAGTGTGCAACTACATCCAGTAGGTCAGGTTTGCCATCAGCATCTTCTGAGTCGAAGTTAACTTTCACCGGATGTAAGTTACTGGTCTTGGCTGAACCGGCGATGGAGCCATTGTTCCAGACGGCATCTGGGACAGTCGCGACAGAGTTAAGATCAGCACTGGTGTCCACGTCATCGTCAGCAGCAGCAAAAGTTCGTATGCGGGAAGCAGCGGCGGCGGCGGCGGCGGCGACGACGCCTCTGGTGGCATCTGTACGACCTTCCCTGTCGTGAAGAAGCATGACCAAGGCGGACTTGGTGCCGCCGCCATCGGTTACCAGGAGAGTGCTGGCGGCGCCGCCGGGGCCCAGGTGGTCAACGTCACCGGAATCTATAAGGCGCTGGAGGCGTACGACATGTTGACCTACGTGGCCCGACTTGAGGCCCGCAAGAAGGCTGTACGGCGCAGCAGCGCGCCGTAGCACCTGCTGGCGTACAATCATGACGACGCCCTGCAAAAACACACGGTAAAACCAATATGCAAAAGCAACATCATTCTTAATGTTCTCATGGTGCCATGAAATTGGTTGTACGGACAGTTGTACGATGTGCTGTGCATGTGTCGCCGTACGCATCATGTTTGACCATAACTGGATATCAGTGCCGTGCATGAACTCTGCACGAACAGGTCTCGAGAAAATAATCGCGCTGCTATGCATGAAAGCATGAAAATGGCAGCACTATTGCAATGCATGAATGGTCATGCACGTTTGAGAACGAATTTGTCGCATGATTTACGGTTCAAATCTTTACCGTACAACGAATTGCTAACGTGACTTCTGGGTTGACTGGATAACAAATGACGAATGATGCTTAGTGGTTTGCGTCCAGGGCGAGACCTTGCAAAAGACAAGCAGCACATCCTAGAGGTTGTCTTTCCTTTTCGGAATATTGGCTTAAATATACAATACAAGCGCCGCGTTTTGGATCAGTCTGGCCGCCAATCCTGCTCGGAATGCGCATCCCGATATCCGAGGGCAACTTGGCCACGACCGCGCAGCATTAATTTTATCCTCTTGGGAATTTGTCGCACAGATGATTTCGTTTGCACTAAAAACAAGGTCTCATACACGGTTCTTAATCCTGTAACTCAATTCGCTAAATTAACGGTTTACCAGCAGCATAAGCAGGTACAGTACCACCATGATCATGACAACCGCAGGACCCACGGAGCAGCCGATCTTTGGCGCCTCCTTCGCCTTCGCCTTCGCCCAAGGTTGCTGCTGCTTCGCCCTGATTGGCTGTGGCCGCGGCGGCGCAAGCAGCACTTCCCTCCGCTTGCTGTTCTTCTGGCTGATGCTGCTGCTGGTGCTGCTACAGCCGCTACCTGGTAAAACAGCGGCAGCACCGGCTTCGCCAGCCTGAAGCTTCACCGCCGATGCTGCCGGCGCCGCTGCCGATGTGCCGATGGGAAGGCAGATATGTGACAGCGCGGGTGGTGACTCTGCCCCGTCGTTAGGGGTGGCGGCGGCAGGAATATGAAATGGTGGGTCGTTGGGCATTGTTGGTCGCGGTCACCTTTCAGCGATAACACCTTTGGCAGGACGGCTGGAAGTTCAAGCTGCTTGTGCGTGGGACTTCCGGGCAGGATGGATACCTGTGAGAAGGTAAGGGCGCAGGCGGATAGGTGCAGGAGCTTTCGCGATTCGCTCCCGATTAGGATATGTTTTCCCTGATCGGTAGCGCTCTTGCTTTGCTACATCTGTAACTGTCCTTTTCCTAGCTTCCTGGAATAAAAAAGGAAACAGAATGCCAGTCCACTGCATTGTGATTGGGAGGTTCGGAAACACAAAAACCAAGGCCATATCCTAACAGGGCCAGATATGCGTCAATACAGATAACGCAACGCATAGAAGGGGAGCCAGCAGCTGATTTTTCCTGGCTAACGACGGACCACCGTTCGTCGTAGCAATTCACCTTTCGGCGATGCGGCACCAACGTCTCGACGCGTCTGCCTCAACACATCTGCAAACTCAAGTAAAAAGGTAGCTCGGTGGCACTTAGCGCTATAACTCTGCCGTGGTCTTCTCCTAGAAAGGCACTGCGAGGTGGACGTCGAAACAGCCCAGAACGCAAGGAGGCATCCCCTATTTGAGGAGGAAATCTGTATATTTACCATCTTATGAGATTCACCTTGGGCGAATGTGTGATGATGACTTGCCTAGACGATGTAAACAATGCCTAGGCCCCAATCGAGGCAACCGCTCCCAACCGCCACAGGACATCGGCGATGAACCTGAGGCGTTAGGAAACACATAAGGCCATCTTATCCGACAAGTGCAGTGTCATAGTCTAAAGGCCAGCATTTGGCACGTTAGAAGTTGGCCTGGTCTCCGGTAGGTTTGCAGACGGGGGACCCAACACGCAAGACGTCATTTAGTTTCCAAATATTTTATTTGCTGGCGTTGTGCACAGTCAAAAGCAATTCCTCTCTGCCAACTCAAATGCGGGGTCAGCCAAGTACCTCCATCCAACAATTATGCCGCTCATGAATCATTCAGGGAGTCCAAAAGTGTTCGATTTATGATGTTCACATAAGCCAATAAATCAACAGCGCCCAGAGATGAAGGCAGGCATGAGCGGGCCACAACATCATCGCCACGTAAGGGGGTTGATTATTAAGCAAACCGACGGTCGGCCAGAAAGACATTGGAAGCTGTATCCAACAAGGGCAAATGCAAGCCTTTAGGGGCCACCACCCCGCGGGTCACGGAAGTCACGTAGCCGTAGCTTGCCGGTGTCATGGCCGCGGTAGCTGGTGTGCCACATAAATTGGCAGCACAACATATCGCGTAGCAACAGCAGGCGGGCTAGGGAGGTGGTGGAAGCCTGGAATCCGGTCCAGAGGTGATCCGTGAGGGTGGTGAAATCGCGAGGGCTAAGGGGCACGGCGGCTTGCTCCTCGTAGCCACAGTCGGCGGCGAGGCGGCTATAGCCAGTTTTGTAGGAGGACAAGGCGCTGGAGCAGCAGGGGTTGCCGATGCCGGTTCCACGGTCATAAGTGCTGCCACGGCCCAAGCGGTTAAACAGTCCGGAGAGCAGACCCAGATGATTGTTGACGGTGTTGGGACTCGGATCGTCCACCCGACGGTTGGGAAGCCAGTGGGCCTCCAAGTAGACGAGCAGGTCGTCATCAGTGCAGGTCAGCAGGGTACGGCCATGGGGCAGGGTGGCAAGCCAGGCAGAGAGCTCACGACCGGCAGCCTCCTGGCGGGCAATGGTTTCACGAGAGTGTAGATCTGGCGGCTGGAAGGCGGATCCAGTACGGTGGAGGGTACGGAAGTGGGGCGGACGCGCGCGGCCAGGATCTGGGGCAGGGTAGGCTCCGGCAGTGCCTGGAGGGCAGAAGAGGATTGGGGAGGTAGGGGTGACGGGACGAGGAGACAGGACCTAGGCGCGGGGGGCAAGCCTACCGGGTCGGCAGCGTCAGAGAGGCCGGGAGCTTGAGACAAGTCCAGAGTGGGGACCGGGCCCACGGAGGAGGCGAGGGGGTAGGGCCCCCGAGGGACAGGAAAGGACGGAAGTAAGGAAGATGACGCGCCAAGGAGACGCGCCCCAGGTAGGGCCGGGGAAGGCAAGGAAGGCCGACCCGGCACCGGACAGGCAAGGTGTGGGTCCTGGGGCCCAGGTAGGCAGGCGTAAGAAAGGGCAGGAGGAAGCGGTGCGCAGGGAGATGGGGGGTGTGTACCGGGTAGACAGAGGACCCGGTCGAGTGAGGTGCCACATAGAGGAGAGTGAGGTGCCACATAGAGGAGACGTAACAGCGGTGAAGGAGAACGCCGCTTCTGTGTAGAAGCAGAGGTGGGGTGGAGGCGAATGGGAAGGGCAAAAGTAGCGGCGAGCGCAGTTTACCTGAGGGACGAGCCGAACTAAAGGTAACGCGGCCGAGACCTGTTAACGAGCTGGGAAATATGAGTGGTAGGTAGAAGGCGGATGGCGTGAGGCTGGAGGCTTACGTTTTCTGTTGGCGATGACTGCATTAGGTTATTTTTCGTACTCTCTACTCGATTACCCAGGCCCCTAAAACTAAAAGATCAAGATGTGTCCTTGAAAACACACATGCCACGAATGTGCTTACAGACATGAATTCCTGTCAGGGTCAACCAAGAAGAATGCAACGTGCCACTTACCATGCATGAAGCAGTTGGCTTTTGTAAAATGATTTCATTATGTAAAATCGTGTCATGGCATCGTTTGACATCTGTTATGTTACCTGTTATGTTACAGGTAAGCTCCCGAGAGCTCGTAAGGCCAGACACACTCGAGGCAGGAGGCTCATGCACTGGGAGTCTAGCGTAGACAAAAAGAAGAAAGAAACAAAAAAGAAAAAAGGGTTATGAGCCCCATCTGTGAGGGAAAACAGTAACTACAGTAGACGGACGTAGAGCCGCGCGCCTGCCCCTGCGCTGTGTTTCGGCCCCCGGTCAGGGCCCCCGGTGCTCGTCCTTTGCTCGTCCTTTTCTCGGGGCGAGCCACCCACAGTGTAACACCCCAACAGTAAGCGACCTCAGGCTTACTACTCGGCTATCAGCATGCGTCGCCTCATCCAGATGCTGCGTACAATCTGCGCAAGTCCGCGCTGATTATCTATCTCCATGACAGACCTCATGTTAGGCACGGGGGCTCGATATCATCCTGACATACACCTATAGGTTGAGGAGGCGTTCTCGTAGGTCCCTGTAGGCGCGACACTCTAGCAACACGCGAAACTCACCTTCTACTGCACGATTATGGCCACAGATCTCACACCTCTGCATCCCATGTACAGAACACGCATGCCGTTCGCGTTTGTGTAGCTTATGTTTACCCCGTTTTCCCATCAGGCCCGCTTGTTCTGCTCACAGAGCTGGGTGTACATGGGGTAGCACAACCGCCACATCTCCACCCCAGCACGGGTCAGGGCATCCTTCACCGCAATGTTATATGTGCGGTAAAGGGTACCGTCCCGAGTTGCCAGCGCTTGACGTGTACGTCGACCAGCCAAGTGGGTCCCTGCCCCTGTGACCGTTCACCGGGGCAGTCCCCGGCTTTGGGGAGCCAGCACTTCGAAGGATGAGGGGGGATAGGGGGGAGGCCTGATAGGAGTGGAGGCCTGAAGTGTATCCTCCAAAATGCCTGCAGTCGTGGCAACGCGGTCCTCGTGCACCTCGAGAAGCCGGTGGAAGATAATGGTTTTCGGCTGTGGTCGTGTGCGCTCTCCTCTGCTGTACTGGGGCGCTGGACAAGATCCTGTAGCTTGGGCCATGCTTTGATGACCGCCAGTATTTCAGGTAGTCCAGCGACGAGTTGCCGAAGGAGCGGCAAAACCTGTAGGATCTGAGGCATCACCTCAGGAAAAGGTGCCAATCAGTTCTTGAACTCGGCTATGTTATTCTGAGATCCTCCATTTCACCATCCGCTAAGCGTACTAGTGTTCTGGGGCAGCCATTTCCTGCCGTTCGCGTATCACTTGTACGTCCCGTTCTTGTGCTTTGAAGAGACACCCCTTGTCCTTATTTGGAGTGCTTTTTCGTTTTGTCATGCACCCCGTCACTGCAGCATCACTGGGCTATACTTGCAGGGCTATATTTGCGTCTGTGCATTGTTAAAGCTGGCCTGTTTAGATGTGGTTAACCCTGTTCAGCTTCTGAATTGCCGAAGGATGTATGGTTTTACATTGTAGTCTCAACCCTGGTACGGCCGGTACGTTGCACGCGGGAACAAAAGTTCCATGTCACAAAGCCTGTTCAGCTAGACTCATACGTTGGTGTTTGACATTTCTGCATGTCAGGTGAAGCATGGGTGTCCTGTTTCAATTGGGCATTTTGCCTCTCCACCGCGCTGTCAATTTGAATGTCATAGGACTTCCTTCGCTGCCGACGTAGTCCCTGTAGTCCACGACATGGCTGACCACATATTCCAGCCATCGGGAGGATATGATGGTGACTCTGGCTCTCAAGCTGGAATCCTGGAGCAGCACATCGTCTTCCTTTTGGATGTGGACGGATTGTCAGGCTTTATCAGGAACAATGGAGGCGCATTCTCGCCTCGAGATCAGACAGGCCCGCCAGCATTTTCAGATGCACCCAGCGGCCGCGAAGGCGACGGTGGCTTTGCGCCGGATAGAATGGCTGAAGTGTTGACGCGCATATCGCATGTCTATACCCAGCTCTTCGGCTTGCAGACTGCAGTTTCCTATCACATGATAAGTACAAAGTAAGATCAATCAGCAAGTGGTTCTAACAGTCGGTGACGTATTGAGCGAGATAGTTGAAGTCCTCCTGGAATGCCTGCCACAACCCCCAACAGGAGCAGATTTACGCAAGAGAAGATCACAATGCTGAAGGCAAAAATTGCAAGCAATCCGGCACTCGCGGAATTTGGTGCAGGTGGGGTTTCATCGACAGCTTTTTTGCGACGCCATCCACGCCACGCGCAGCACAGCGCACTTCGGACACTTCCCCGTCTGTGGCAACCAGCCCTTGCCAGGTGCCTGCAGTGTTGGCGTCATCTCGACCGTTGCTAGTGCGGCATCACCTTGAACCATTCCTTTCGCCCACATCCTGCCCGTTCCATGCCTAGAATTCGCCATCAATCCCCGGATAGGATTCTCCATGGCGTTGTGCTGAGGAAAACCTTTTTGCTATGCACTCATTCCGCAGGCCTACAGAGCGCGAGGGGTGGTGGTGGTGGTGGTCATGGCCCGAAAGGGCCAGAAACCCGCACACCCGTCAACGTGCACACGGAGATGTATGCGTTGCTGAAGGCGCTAGGGGAGCCAGCACCAGAGGGTAGGCGCTCTCGCATGTGCTCCTCTCTCCTTTTTCTCTTCCCCTTTCCTCCTTGAACAATCGGCGTCAAAAAAGCTCTACCTCCAAAAAGCACTACGTCAAACAGCCTACATCCCTTCTTCTCACCGCAAACCATCAGCAAGCCCATCAGTCACTTCATTTTCTGCTGTTGTGAATTACCCATACACGGCACGCGCGATGTGCTCCTCTTTCAATTGTTTACCATCGTTTCCTTCCCCGCTTGTCCTTCTGCTGCTTCAGCATCTGCGGGTCCGGGCAGCAGCACGTGGCTGGAGAACATGACTTATCATGTGCAGCAGACCACTTCGCGGTTTGTGGCGGCGATGAATGCTGCTGCGGCGCAGCGAGGTGGGTCAGGGCTGGCCACGGCAGCGAAGTAGGGCGGGTTGTTCATGCAAGTGCGGCGATGTGGATGAGGACCGGCTGGTCAATATTGCAAACCGCGGGTCGCACGGGGCGCCCCGCGGTGGGCTGGGAACATGGTTCGGGGGGAATGCCTGCGGGGTAGATCGTTCTGTCAACTCTTCGTTGTGTGCAGTCGTTTCCATTGGCACGGTTTGGCTTACAGTGCTGGCGTTACTAAATCGATTCGTCACGGGGCTATTGACTGTATGACCCCTGTCCTGCGCAACAAAATAGGGGATATGTACGGACGGCATGGATCTAAGGGCCTAAGGCGTGTCTTATGATCTGGATCTACTTTGGTTCTTCTCGGCTCGCTGGGCCAAGGGAGGCGCAAAGTAAAACCCCCAAAATGTCATCACTTACCCCTTGAATCAATGGTCACCATAATCATTACCTTATGACCATAGATGTTACTGACTCGTTGCTGCATGGGCTTGCGCGTGCAAACGTTTGGATGCATGTTGTCGGATGCATCCGTAGGTACACAAGTGAAGGCGGCAACCTTTGTCCTCGTGGCGCCGGCGCCGCAAGCAGGTGGGCGGTTAGGTTATCGTCGGAAGGGTGCAGGTATGCGTAGGTAGGACAAGTGGTATCCATGGCAACGGCGTTGCGGTCTGAAACTCTCTGCAAATCTGGGAAAGCAGACGGGCAGCTAGTAGTCGTGTGTCCTTGCTGTCCTGCAGTAGCTGCTGCCGGGTTGGGGTTGAGAGAACGAGAAGGGCCTGTTTCACTTGACATGGTGCAAATGCAAGGAGGACAATACAATAACCGGCGCGCAGGTCGTCAGGTGAAGCCAATCGAAGCTCTGAGCCCGGAGCTGCTGGCGGCGCTGCGGCAGGTCAATGCTCGCTTCATGTGGCTCGATCCTGCAGGTGCGTGTGCCGGAAGGGAACTTTGCGTTAGAGAGAGAGGCAGACAGGCAATTTTGTGTTGTCGGCTGAGGCAGAGCAAAGGCAAATGGCTGGGAGATGGAGATGTCGGGATCTTCGGCGGTCTAGATTTAAAGGACGCAAGACGGGCAGGTCGCAGCGGCGGGCGCGACAGGTGCATATGTTAGAAGGGAATAGCGCATATGCGTGCATGTGCGCGTGTGGCTCGCATACGTGCGGACGCGTGTTTTCATGATATGAGACGCGGGCAGGCGCGTATGTGCGAGTCTTGTAAAGCTAGGTTGCATGGAGGAGGACAGGCGAGCCAATGGGCTCGGGGGCCTGGATCAACTAAACACATGGAACCCAAGCAGGCGGGGAGCCCTGGATGGGGGGGCCAATAAATACGGGCTGCAGATGGGGGCTTACTGGAGGACACGTTGAAGCGCCTTCACGCGGTCTGGACTGACGGGCATAATACACACCGGCATCCTCCTCGTCCTTCCCATCCATACCCGCGTACACGCATCTCTCTATCCACCCGTATCCACCGTTCATGGTGTGAGAAACTGTTAAAACACGTGCCATCGGCTGCTCGTTGTGACAACAGGTGGCGCGGACGTCAGCCATAGGGCCCAGATGGAGGCGGCTGTGGAAGCGGCCGCAGCGGCCGTAGCGAGGGAGCAGGCAGGGGCTCAGCAGTCTCAGGCGCCACTGCCGCCTTTGCCCGACAGCAGGTCCGGCTCCCCGGAAGTACAGCTCGGGTTACTGCTGAGGTACGCGCTATTACCGGGTAGAAACACCACCACCGGGTTTAAAAAAGCAATCAATATCTGTTGTTCTACCGTTGGTGGGATCCCATTCTGCGATACGCATTCCACGAGGGCAAAGTTACCAAGGGCACACGCTCTCCGTAGGAGGTGTGAAAGAGAATGTGGGGCCCGGGGTGGGTGGCAATATTCGTGAACGTAACGGATTTGGGCACTGGAAGGATCTAACTCCTGTGGCGGTGGCATGAACGTGAAGAGCGGCTGCAGCTGGTGGTAATGGTCGTGTGGTGACGGTGATCAATGCTGCTCCTGACACGCGCATGGACGCAGTTCGCATTGGCGGCTTGAGGGTGCACCAGAGGAATGCATGGCCGTGCAGCCTGGACTGGGCCTACCGCTCCTTCCGGTGGCCTGGCTGCCCGTGGCAGACATTTTCCACTCCAAAGGTACGAAAGAAGCCAGCTGCATGTTGTTGCCTTGTGGTGCTTTGTGGAGTTTTCCCCCCTTCCTCTCTTTTATGTCTTCTTTCCACTTTTCCACCCATGTGTGGCTCTGCACGTTCGCATGGGCGCTCGCAGCTGTGCTGGAGGCCATGGTCCGCCGGATGGTTGCGCTACCGCCGCCGGGTCCGTACGCACCGCTCCCCTCCAGCTTCTACCTGAGCGAGTATTACGGCTTCAAGAACCATTTCACTGGGCTCAAGTGGTTTTATCGGGTCTGGGTGGAGACCACGAAGCTCACCGCGGCCGAGTACGTGGGGGACAAAGGAGGGGCACGCAGGCTGGATATGTGAGGGGGGGCTGGACAGGGCAGCATGCATGAGGGCTGAACCCGGCTGAAGGGCTGGACAGGGCAGGCCGCGTCAAGGCGAGGGCGGGAAAGGGATTGCGTACAGGGTTCTGGAAGTCAAGGGGGAACTCTACACCAGGCCACGCAGGACGGCTCCCCGGCCTTGCCTTCCCTTCGTCTTTTTTGCTGCTTCTCGGGGAAAGGGAATAGGCTCATCGCATCTCTGCAACAACTCCTCTTCAGCACCTCTGCCGTCCGTTACTCTTAATAACAAAACCCATTATTATATTCCTGTTTCCCTCAGCTACCTTGGGGCCATGAACAGCAATCGGCACCTGAAGCTGCCAACTCTCCGGGTCAGAGCAGGTAAGGACGCGATCAGGCCCGGTCAGCGAGAGCGCCTTTCACCGACCATGCGTAATAGCGCCAAGTCATCGATACAAAATGTACTCCATGGAATCCTTAGAGAAATGTCTCTCTAACGTTAGGCACGAGTCCAAGAAATGTCTTGCGTGGGATGTCATAACGCACCGAGTACAGCAGCACGTGTTCTTTCACCCACAGCTGTAGACGTTGAGGACGTCGAATAGCACATGTTTTTGCGGCCCTACATCTGGCCCACCTGCAGAGCCCCACAAGGCCGCCGCTGCAGCAAAGGCCGCGCCGGCCGTGGCGATCAAGGGCGCCTGGCATAAACGGGGGCCCCTCCCAGGGAGCCAAAACCCGCACGCCAGGCCACCCATGGCTCCGCCGGCGCTTGTCACGGGCGCGGGACTGCGGCCCGTTGTCCCTGGGTCGGTGGCAGGCAGGCCCGGGCCCGTTCCCCTGACAGCAAGCGCTCAGGTAGGTCGGGCGCCCATGTTCCGGCAATCCAGTTCGGGCTCCTTTCCTTCCTCTGGAGGGACACTTTCGGGCGTGCAGTCTCTTTTCCCGTACAAGGGCCATGCGGAGTTCTTTGAATGGGGGTTCCGATGGGGTCCGATGATCAGCGGTCGCCCAGTTGGGTTCCGTCGCCGGTAGAGCTCCTCTTGCTCTGTAACGGGCTTTTTGTCGCGTTCATTCCGGCTGTGTAGTGTCCACTGGTCAAGGGATTTACCGCTTCCGTTACTACCCCCAAGTTCTTATCTCCCCCAAGTATTACCTCCAATTAATGGGCCCCTAACCGTTACTTTGTTCGACCAGATGAACGTGTCGGGGGGGAGCAGCGCTCGGCAGCCGCTCAAGGGGGCCCCAGGGCTGATGGGCAAGCCGGGTCACGGGTCAGGTCCGCTGGGCGGCCGCCTCGCCGCCGGCTCTGCCGGGCCTGGAGGTGCAAGCAAGCCCCAGAAGGGCGCGCAGAAGGTAAGACTCTGCCTATGTGGCTCGCGGAGCCGTCGGAGTGTTTTGAGCAGAATAGGGCGCAGAAGATCATATGAGGTGGCGGGACAGGGGAAAAGGGAATGGGACAGGTTAAGGACAGTCACTGCCATAACAGGACAAAAGTGCGCTGTCAGTGATTGGCGCAAGCAAAAGCGCCCCGGGTGTCGCTGTTGTCGTGCGTTTGTTACATTTGGTTGTGTTTTATAATGAGGGATACGGCACCGGATCGCCGTGGCGCCAAGCACTCCGCCGCCATGCTTTGTGTGTCGCATTTCCGCAACAGCATGGGCTCCCGTCCCACCTCGGGTCTCGACCTTAACCCTAGGGCTTTCCAATTATTCTGAAAGTCCCATAGCAGAAACTGCTGTAACTGCTATGTTAAAAACAGCGTTGCGGACCCAGCTTCCCTTCGGGTCGTGTGGTTCGTCTTACCCCCTCCGCGTCCCATCTGCCACGTCATCGTGATTATTCCCAGGCAAGCAAGCCGCTCGTTCGGCCGCTGGTCGTGGACCCCAACACCGTCGCTGCTGGCGCACCCGCCAGCAACTACACGCTCGGTCGCGCAGCGGGCAAGCGCATTGCCCAGGTACGCCCAAGAAGATGCGTATGTTCCTTTTCCTTTCTGCTTCTACTCTTCACGGTCGGCTTCTCCCCTGCACCTGTTGTTGGAGGGAGGAAAGTGTTTTGTGCAAGCTGAGAACTAGGGGTATTTCCACGAACTCTTCCATGCAGGGTCGGACGGCACCTGTTGCAGCAGCAGCTGGTGCTGTTGGTCCACCCCTGAGGTCCCTCACCCCTCAGCTCAGCGGGGGCCCACCAACCACGTCGCAGCTCCCTTGAAATGCAGCAAACGGGCCGTACCCCTGCGCAAACCCAACGTTGCGGAAACCCACGTTGTAGTCGCGTGTAAAGACCTCAAAAGCACGGGACTTCGCACCGCTGCAGGAGGAGGGTCGGAAAGTGGGAGGAAAGGGTGGAAATGAGGGAGCGGAGGAAAAAGGGGAGGGAGGAATACAGCGAATGCCATGGGAAGTTCTCCCTCTGGCCAATGCAGGAAAAATGTAAGCAAGAGATCCATCAGATCCACCATGCGGGTGAGAATGGCACCCGCATGCCGTGTAGCATACTGTAGTCACGGTGTGTTTGCATTACGTGGCATTTGCTTCTCCTACAGGCCTTGGAGCAGGGAGTCCTTTCCGGTGCTGGAACCGCCGGTGGCGCCAATGGCAAGCCAGGCAACGACTTGCAAAGTGGCGCTGCCGGCGGCGGCGGCGTGGCTGCTGCCGCAGGGGCCGCGGCCGCAGGCACCGCCGCTGTCGGCGGAGGCGGAGGTAGCCGCTGGGTTTGGCCTCCCTTGAGCGCTGAGGAGCTGGCTGCCCATGCGGCGAGGGAGGGTGGCATGGTGGCCGTGGATGATGACCTGGACGTTGGGGAGCTTTTACGGCGTGCAGACGAGTGCGTGGTAGCCGGCCGGAAGCGCTGGAAGGGGAGGGGCGGGGAGAGAGCCCGAACGGGAAAAGGCAAAGGAGTCCTAACGGGACCCCCGAACGGATGTATCGAACGCGAATGAGGAAGTGCACGATTGGAAAAATGTGCCGAAAAACATGTAGAATCGATTGTATTTGCAAAACGGGGTATGGTATGGTTAGTGCGTGAAGGGTTGACAGGTTTTAAAGGAGGGATGGAAAGGGGCGAACTGGTAGGATAGCAGCGTAGTATAGGGGCGTTGGTGCCCGCAGCTTAGTAGACACGTTTTTGCATTTGTATCGTCCCTTTGCCCATCCCATCTTCCATGCGTACCAAAAGCGGCACACGGCAAAAGCCATTACGGGCAATAACCCCCTTTCCCCCACAGGATGGTCTTCCACCCCGTTCAGCTTTGCCTTTTAGAAGTTTTAGATGAATTAATATTCCTCCTTGAGTAGCTACAGTATGACTGCGAGTTGGAAAGAGGTTTGAACCTCCAGGGTGTCGTGTAGCCTTACTCACGTTTCCCTGCATTTGGTTCCGTTCCGCGCAGGCAGATGCACGAGTTCATTTCGGGTGACCTCAAGGCCGCGATTCGCAAAGACGAGAAACAGCTGCGGCGCCAGAACAGGCCGCAGGGGCAACATCAGAAGCAACAACGAGAAGGAGGAGCGGGCGAGCAGGAAGGTGGCCTACAGCAGCCGGGACGTGACGACAACCTGCAGCAGCAGCAGCCGCATCCGCAGGACACGGCAGATGGTCGTAGTGCGAAGCGGCAGCGCGTCACACCCCTGGAGTCATTGCAGCCCATTCTAGGAGACGCACGCAGTCGCCTGCGGAGCAAGCGTAAGTCCCATGGGTCGGCGAGGCTTGTTAAGTCCACAATTGCAGAAAGGACATACGACATCATGTTGATGTCGTATGATGGAGCTGCAAGGCGCATAGATCGGTAGAACCAAAAGGGCATATCGCCATGGTCTGGGGTTTTTCCATATGACCCTTTCTCACTTCATGCGACTCTGCCCCACTCCACCCTACCCCCTTAGTTTTGGTACCCCCAGCGAAGCTGTCCCGCCACGAGGAGCGGCTGCCCGGTTGGGAACCCCCCCTGGAGCTGGTTCTGGAGCGAGCCCGGGCACACACCCGCGAGGTGGTGGATGCGCTGTTGAGGTACGGACGGCGATGATTCCGCTATAGCCGTGATGCCGCTCCCCCGCCGTGATTCCCCTCGTCCCCCAGCTTTTGGTTACGTCGTTTTAGCCTCCTGTGTAGGAGAAGAGCCAACACCACCTCGTCCGGCATCTTCGTCTGTCCTTGCCCCTTCCTTTTAGTTTGCTTAGTGCGGGCTGCTGCGGCATCCTTGTCGTAGACCATCCATAAGTTCATCCACGCATTTCTATATGCATGTGCATACATATATATTGTACATACATGCATGCATGCATGCGCACATGCATCCAGCTCTCGTGCATTCGCGCACCTCCTTGTCAACCCCCTGTCGTTTCCTTGGCTTCTTGCACAATTAATCTCCCCTTTCCCCTTCTTAACCCCTAGGGCTTCGGAGCGGGCCGTCTCAATCGCCATGCGAGGGGTACGGAAGCAAGCTGCGGAGCGGAGGACTCGCCTCAGAGGACCCAACGGGGTGAGCGTCCGGTCACCACCAAGCGCGCCAAGCCGTGCGCAAATAGCTTTTACACGTTTCGTTGTCATTTTGATTGTCATTCATTGACAATTCATTGTCCAAAACGTGTAAGCTATTTCCGTATAGCACAGCGAGTAGTGCGATATGATGGGCGTATTTGAATGGGGCGCATCACGTTGAGTGTGTCTAAAGTAAAGCAGGGCACACAGCACACGGCACGGCACAGCACAGCACATGTAAGGGATGCGCGCGGGTTGGCTTGCGGCTGGCTCCTTGCATCCGTCGCATGCGAGGGATGGCCAGGATGCCGCCGCCCTTGCCTGTCGCATTTTGTACATACATAGAACCAAAGGAACTGCACTCCTAGCTTCACTTGTAAGGCACTTTTACGGTATGAAGCCACTTCGTACCGAACCGAACATGTGATATCTGCGATCTTTGGGTGGCTGTTGATGGTGGGTTCAATAGGGTGCTGGCGCAGAGGTGGGAGAGCAGTGCGGTGAGGTGGACCCAGATGTGGCCGTCGGCGGTGTCGATGGCCGAGGCGGTGGGGACGCCTGTCGCAAGGGCCTAGCTGCTGGCCGAGGCGGCGGTGGTGGTATTGGTGGCGGAGTCGGCAGCGCTGAGCGCCAGGCGGCAGCGGACGTCGACCAGGACGGGGTGTATGCAGCTGCTATTGACCAGGTACGACCATCTGTACGGAAACCCCGGTACTATGACAACTTGACAACCTGACGTTTTGAGTTTGCACCACCGGTGTTCTGGTACCTGGACCTCAACGACGACCTGATGTGGATTTCCTCTATGGTCCACAGCACTGGCCTTTCTGTTCGACGGCTCCACGGAACTGGCTACCATGTCGCTACCATGTCGCTACCATGTCGCTACCATGTTGCTACCATGTCGCTACCATGTTGCTACCATGTTGCTACCATGTTGCTACCATGTTGCTACCTGGTGTTCCCTGTGCCATAAAGTGTACCTGTCGCGTCCTGTTTGCTGTCAGTGTGCCACGTCCTGTTTGCTGTCAGTGTGCCACGTCCTGTTTGCTGTCAGTGTGTCACGTCCTGTTTGCTGTCAGTGTGCCACGTCCTGTTTGCTGTCAGTGTGCCACGTCCTGTTTGCTGTCAGTGTGTCACGTCCTGTTTGCTGTCAGTGTGCCACGTCCTGTTTGCTGTCAGTGTGTCACGCACATGTGCGCATATGTGCACACCGTGTCGTCGCTCCGCAGGTGTTTGCGCTGCTCCAGGAGGCCTGGGCTGGGGACGTTATGGCGATACTGCGTGAGCGGGGCGCGGTCCGCGGACGGCCTCGGCTACAGCTGTGTGCGCTCATCTATACAGCAAGCCGGTCAGTGGGTGAGAGGTTGCACGTACGGAGTTCCTGGGTACTTCCCTACCGCTTTTATTCCAATATTATCACATATTTGGACATCACGTCACGCATCCTGCGTGCCTTTTCGTGCCTTTCCCATGTGCCATCTCATCCCATCCGTGCCATCCATCCCATCCGTGCCTTTTCCATGACACTCACGCACTTCCCTGTGTGTGTTCCCGCCTGCACGCCTCCTCTGTCCGAACCGACAGAGTGGTGTACGCTGTGGAGATGCTCGGTAAGGCCTGTGGGTGCGGTGCGGGGGGGGGGGCGGTCTAGCTTGAGCTGCAATAATTTAGGGCTGTCACTTTTACTTTTGGGTGCTTACACAATAATGTATTTTGATGTGGCATGAGGACAGCGAGATGGGGATTCTTGCTGCTGCTGCTGCTGCTGCTGCCGCAATATATGATTGTGCGAAGCAGGGGAGGGTGTACAGTTTCACCCGCCCCCACTTGCCTGGTAGTCTTTACTTTCCCAATGTTTGGGGGCACCACCCTTACTATCCTTTTCATCACCCACGTGTGCCGACTTTTGCGAAGTCGATGGCTTATCGCGGCTTTGCTGCAGCCACGTCCTACTGACCTGACTGTCGTTTCTGCTGCCGTCGCTGCGGCTGCCTCTTCCTAGGTTACCGCCGCCGTAGTCCCCGCGTGCTGGTGGACTTGCTGAGAGAGCAGTTGGACTGGGCGGTGCCGCTGCTGTGTCATGTGGAGGGCGGGCCGTCCATGGCGGCCTTGGTGGCCGAGCGACTCAAGCCGGCATGGGGTGGGTGCGACGGTCCGTGTTGTGTAGCGCTGGTCGCCGGGTGGGTTAGGCCCCGGGCGTGCGCGCGTGTGTATGTGTGTGCGTTTGTGTGTCTGCGTGAGTATCTTTTCACAGGATGACATGTGCGGCATATTGGGCTTGGGTGTCGGACTTGGGCTCTGGGAAACGTTGCGGTCGGATTGCTGTATGATCTCATGGATCGTCTTCCCTTCATCTCCTTTTTCTCTCCCTATTTTTCCCTATTATGACATCCACACCGCCCGGTGCCCTCCTCGTGCCTTTCTTCCGCAGCTAACACCTGGGTCGCGACCCTGTTGGACCTGCTGGCGGTGTCGTACGCGGGAGAGGACCGCGAGGGCAACAACGAGATGGAGTTCGTTGCGCGATGGTGGGTGCATTTATTGTAGCCTGTCCTGTCTGTGGTTGACTATGTAGCGTAAAGCTCGCGTGTAAAGCTGCCCGCCCGGATGCACCGCTGGAATGAGTACCTGCCTTATTGGCGAATTTCCCTGCGCACGAGACATGGCCTCCTCTTGGGCGAGGACCTGCATCGTCCCCATGATGAAAAAGCTCGACTCTGTGTGCGACTATTTTACAAGGCGGCGACGCCCACGTGTCTGTGTGTCTGCATGTATGTATCTAAATGTTTTAATATCTGTTTGTATGTACGTATGTAGATATGTAGTATGTGTGTATGTATATATGTACGTACGCATGTATGTATCCATGTATGTATGTGCGTGCGTTGGTTATCGTCCCAAGGGACTCCGATGAGGATTGGGAGGCGGGCATGGAGGAGGCGGGTGGTGTGGAGGCTGCCACGGACGCCCTGGAGGAGCTCCAACGGACAGCAGCGGCGGTAGCAGCAGCCCAGCAGCAGCAGCAGGTTTCGGAGCTGGGGCCCTCAGACCTGCGGTACGTGGTGCGGTGCGGGATGTACTTTAAAGATGAGGAGTGGATGGAGTGGATGGTACAGAGGGGGAGCTGGGGCGGTTGGTTTTGCGGTTGGTACTACAGTGCCGATCGAGCGCCTTGACTCCGGATCCGTATACCGTAAACGCTACCTCTTCCCCAGCCTTCATCAGCATTACTGTGAAAGAACGGAAAGCCTTTGCGCTGCCTGCCGTGCCTGCCTTCTCCCTTCCAACCCATGGTAGCGTCTTTCGCCCCAAACGTTTTTGGGGCACCTGTTGTCAGCATCCCACGACCGAATGTAATTAATGCATGTCCCCTTTGTCGCATCCCTAAATCCGCAAGTCTGCGAGTTTGCCTTGTGTCTTCCTTCCCCTTCCCCGGCCAGGGCATCCGGTCGCGGCACGTCGGTTTCCCTCGGGAGGCAGGGCACAGGGCGGAATGCATCTGCCAGCGGCGGCGGCGGCGGAGGCGCTGGCGGACCCGGCGCCGCCGGGCGCATCCTCCGCCAGGCCACCGGATCCGGTCGTCCCGGAGGCGGCAGTGGACCCGGCGGCGGTGGGACCGGCTCCGCAGCTCCGAATGGGGGCAAGGCCGGTGCTTCACAGCCTCAGGTATGTCCGGTGACGGCTCTGGGGTACTCTGCCTACCTGTTGCCTTCTCTTGTTATCAAGCTTGTCGGGCCTGGCCTTCTGGTTTCCTTTCCTTTCTCCCAGTTTTCCCGGACGTTACATGGTGCCGTGCGCTGCACTGTAACGGTGACTGGACGGCCATTCCGAAGTCTGCACATATACCTATTAAATTGCACCTCCTTTAGGTTTTGACCTCAGGGCGGCTTAGCCGTCTGGGGCCTGGCTACCTGGCTACCGCTTTTGACATTCAGTTTGAAAACTTTAAGGAATGCCTAACTGTCTAGTGGTTGCCTCTGGATGCCCCAGGTGATGGAGGTGGACAGCCTGCGTGGGGTGGTGGTCGCGGGAAGTCAGCGGCCCGCAGTGGGCCCCAGCCGCATGGCCAAACACGTCGCGCGACTGGACCCCGTCCGGCCGGCTCACATGTAAGTCTGTCCATAGTTCATATTTAAATGGTAAGAAAGAGCAAGCGGAAGCAGCCTTTACAGGAGGACGAAAGGAAAAGGAGCTTCCTTGGGAACCTTGACCCGTAGAAGTGGCCCATGGGTCGGTCATCGTGCTGAAATCACGCGGTTGAGCCGTGCGCGGTGTCTCCGCGACTAGGACTGGACTAGGTTCGTTAAAGAAAGGGGAGGGAGGGATACGCCGATCGCCTGGCCCGTGGCCCTTTCCACGCATCTCAGCATAAGCCGCCGCAGCGCCACTAGCATTGCATGGCGCTTCGCCTTGTCCTGTCCTTGATGTGCATTCGGACTGCGAACCTTACCACGTCTTGTTTTTCTTTGCATGTGGAATGCGCCAGGATGCCCGCCATCATCGCCCGGCCCATCATCCAAATGGCGCCCGAGCCGCCGCCGGAACGGCTGGCGGCTCTGCGGGAGGAGCACCGCCTGAAGCAGCGCTGCGGCACCGCAGCCGCCAACCTGGCGGACCTATTCGACAAGGAAGCGCCAACGCCAATGGCAGCACCGGCTGGAATGGCGGACGCGCCGACGGCAGCGACCACGGAAAGAAAGGGCGGAAAGGAACCGGCGGCGGCGGCGCTGCCACTTGTGCCTGCTTCGCATGCCCGAGGTCCCGGAGGTGTAGCACCTGGCGCAGGCGCGGTTGCCTCTCCACCCGGCGCCACCGCAGCCGCCGGTGCGGCGGGCGTCGGAAGCCCATGTGGGGCTCCCGCGGCGTCGGACTCGTCAACGGAGGTGGGCCCGACGCCGATGGATGACGGCGGCGGCGGCAAACACCGGTCGCGGATTCCTGGCCTGAATGGGCGGGGCGGTGGCGGCGACGATGGTGGCGGCGCATTGGGCCTGGCGCGAGGGCTCTTCACGGATGCAGACGCAGGCGAAGGTAAGCAAGGGCCAGGGTCTAAGAGCCGCCGCGTATACGAGTCCCTATGTATGGATTTCCGAACTCGGGCCCAGGCCCTTTAGGTGTAGGGATCCAAACACTAGCTTGGGAGGTAAGAAGTCCGTCTACGTGACCTGGTTCTTGCAGTGGTGTGAAGGGTCCGCCAGGGCGTTGTTGCGATTGGAGGCAAGGAGGGATAGCCATGGACGAGCGGGGGAAGGGCCTCAGGGACGAGGGGGGGTCCTTCACGGCATCCATGCGCATGCGAACCCATGAGCGTGAAGAAGTCGGATTGAGACCCCTTCTGAGGCACCCAGGTTTACGGCGGAGGGGGAGCCAGTCTCCCTCAGCGGCTTGGGACACCGACAGTTAACCCTTTACTTCGTGCATGTGTTATTCCCCCCTCCTGGCATCAAACCCAGCTTCATTCGTCTGTGGTTCGTCTTACCACCACCCTCTTCCCCGCGTTTCCCCGTTCCCTCAGTTCCTGAGGTCAAGTTCAATCCCGGCGGCGATGGAGTGTTCAGCCAAGTCGCCACTTTCCAGGTGCGCCCCGCCCTGGAGGCGAAACGATGAACAGAAGGCAGCGAGGGCGGAGAGGGGGTGAAGTGTGGGGTGCTGCGGGTTAAGGGCCATAGCGTGTCTCGTTCTCGCGTGTCTTTTTAAACCCTGGGCACCCCATGCTATGTGTTAATCGTGCACTGGCCTGCTCAACTCAGATCGGTTTGCATCGGAGAAGCTAGTGCCTTCCTTACTTTGCCATAAATTTACTGAACTGCTCTACAGTCCACCAAAACGAGTTTTTTTGCCACCCGCGCAACCGTTCACTTAAGAAACGGACGATTTACCTGTTTTGCATGAGCGCAGATGAGCTTTTTCCCTGTTGCCGATTTCCTGTGACGACGCACCAACCTTGTTTTTGTCCTTTCCTTTCGCCGCTGTCAGATTGTCAACAAGCCGCGCGCAGCGGCACAGGCTCCCGTCGCCGCAGGCAGCCAGCCAGCCGCAATGCTTCCCTCCTCCCAAACGGCAACAGCAGCTGCGGCTCCACTGCCGCCACCTGCTGCTGCCGCAGCTCCTCCTTTATTCGTGTTCGGCGCTGGCATCCCGGCCCCGGTAACAGGCGGCGGCGCCGGCGCCGCCGCGGCACCGCCGCCGGAGCCTGGCACCTCACCTGACGGAAGTGACCCTGTTGATCCTGACGCCGGCATGGCCGGGGCGGGCGAGGCAGCCGCTGAGCTGGGCGTCCGGCGCCTCTCTGGCTTCAATCCCGTTCCCTTCGACCCGATGGACGATGGCGGTGGAGGTGGCGGAGCTGGGGCTGGAGCTGCTGGGGATGAGGAAGCGGCAGCGGATGAATGCCCAGTGAGTGAGGAGCGAGAGGACGGGCCGCCGTCGGGCTGTCGCTTGCAGGGAGAGGAGCACTCCGAGGACAGTCTGATGTGCCCGCGCCACGGGGACGACGATGACGATAGCGACAGCGAAGACGACAGCTTTGGGGGCCCCGATCCCATGTCCCCAGTGGTCCGCAAACGGCCGCCGCGAGCGCCTGTGCCAGATGCTTGCTCGCCGTGCATGAATTCTGCGCGGCGTGCCGCGGGTGCTGGTGCTGCCGCCGGCAGTAACGGCGGCCCACCGTCCCGGCTTGCTGCGGCCGTTGCTGGAAACAGCAGCCGCATTCCGGTATGTGCACCGGGTCCCGGCATCGTGCCGCCGCGCTCCCGGAAGGCGCCGCCAGCGGCGGCGGCAGCAGCAGCAGCTGCCGCTGCAGCCAAAGCGGCAGCTGCGGCAGCAGCTGCGGGCCCGTCTTCGGCTACTACAGCGGCAAAGCGCGGCGGCTTGCGTTCAGCAGCGACGAAGCCCCCTCCGCCGCGCTTCGCACCGGTGGAGGTGGAGAAGGGCCGGCAAGCCCAGGGTGCAAAGACACCTGCGCGTCTGCATGGAGATGTTCGTTGCGCTCGGCCCCCCGGTAGCGCGAAGGTCATCAGCCCTGCTGCGGTCCCTGCAGTCGCCGGGACGGCCACAGCGCCTGCGGCGACAGCAGCAGCAGCAGCAACAGTTCCAGAGGCTGCCGCTGCTGTTGCTGCTGCAGCCATTGCCTTTGTTGAACCGCTCCCGACCGCCACCGAGGCCTCTGGACGAACTGACGATGGCTGTGCTCCTATGTCTATTGATGGTGGGTTGCGTGATGATTTGATGGAGCCTATCGACGGCGGGACTGCACAGCTGCGGCGGTCCTTGGACAGCTGCGCCGGCGGCGGCAGTGAACCCCCGGGGGCTCACCCTACTCAGCCAGGCGAACTTGCGCGGCATCCACCACCGCCGCAGCCGCAGCCCCAGGCGCCTCAGGAGTTGTTGCTCCAAGCTACTACTCTTCCGGTTGAGGCGGCGGCTCAGCAGCCATGTCAAGAAGGGTCCCTGGCAGGTCAGCTGCCACATGAGCAGAACTCTACAGGCCCGGGGTTCCTCACCGCCGTTGCTGCCGCTGCTGGGAGCGTCAGCATCCATGGGGACGTAGAAATGGACGACGTGGCCGAAAGCCCACCTGAGCCGCCTGTAACTCTCGTCCCGCCCAGCACATGCAATGAGCCCGACGCTCCGGATATGAGAGTGCGGGGTGCGGCAGGAGCTCCAGTAGGAGCAGCAGCAGCCGCAGTAGGAGGTGAGGCTATGGACAGTGGCACAGACAAGCACCGGGAGCTGCAGCGAGATGGCATCGATGCTGACGCCGGCGTTGCTTCCCCAGCGGCAACTGTTGCCGCAGTGTCCGTAACGGCGGCGGCGGCGGCGGCAGTCGCACACGCGTCCACCCGGCCACAGGTACCACCGCTGGCGCCTGTGCTCAGCGGCGGCGCCGGTGCCCTGTGCCCGCAGCTTCGTCCATCGCTGGCCTCTACGCCGATGCGCGGCCAGGGGGGACCAACGGCGATACGCACTACTGGCGAAGTAAGTGCCGCTGGCGGCACAGGAGTGGCACTGGAGCCTGAACAAGGTACACCTACATCAGCCGGTCCTATTCCATGCCGCACCGCGCACGGGTTGACGCCGTATCCCCGCGGTATGCGGGGCGCCTGCGGCAGCAGGGCGCCGGCGTTGCGATTGGCTGAGAAGGGCACGCGCGCCGGAAATGCGCTAGCGGACGGCCCAGGAGCTTTGCCGCGGATTGCCGAGGAGCTCGAGGAGCCTGTTGCTGGTGGCGGTGCTGGTGGCGGTTGCGATGGAAATAGGCCCATGGCATCGCTGCAATCGCGCGACGTGATATCTTCAGCTCCACTGGCAGCGACGCAACTAGAAGCTGCGGCAGAAGCCATTATTGACGGTGCAAAAGTCGTGGACGCCAGTTGTACCGCGTTGGACAAGGTGTCCGCTGCCGCCGCCGCCGCCAGAACCGCCGGCGGTGCAGTCCAGGAGCCGTCGATTGAGCGCTGCCTTCCTGAGGGTCAGGACCCAGCCCGCCGTTTGCAGCAGCAGCAACAGCAACAACAGCAAAGGCAGGAGGATCAGGAGGATGATAACGGACAAGGCGCCATGCATGGTCAGCAGCAGGAGGGGGCACCCGAGCAGCAGGCGGCTGCGCTGCTAAAGGATGTAGATGCGCCAACACCCGCTACGGTGGGCATTGAATGCGGGGTCCGGGGGCGTGGGGGAAAGCAAGCGGGGCGGCGACGGGTTCAGCGGCTGTACGAGGAGCCAGTGATGCAGCACACTCCTCTGGCGGAAGACGGCGGCACGTCGACGGCCGCCAATGCTACTGCGGTGGCGGAAGCGCCATGCGGCGGTAGCAGCGGCGGCGGCGGCGTAGCTGATGTTGATGCGACGGATGAGCAAGGCCCGTCAGCGGCCTCGCTTGCCGCTGCCGGGGATATGCATGTCGTCTTGGAAGTGGCGGGGCCAGGATTTAATGCAGCACCGCCTGTAAGGGAGGGTGCAGGCGCTGCCGGGCCCTGTGTCGACGCCGAGCCATACCTGGGGCTGCCTGCGACATGCCATGGGTCAACGGCCCTAGCTCTGCTATCTCCGCCGGGTCCGTATGAAAACGTGGGGGCAGCAGGCTGCGGAGCGAA
The DNA here is from genome assembly GCF_000143455.1 of Volvox carteri f. nagariensis. NCBI lineage: Eukaryota > Viridiplantae > Chlorophyta > Chlorophyceae > Chlamydomonadales > Volvocaceae > Volvox > Volvox carteri. The sequence goes on from NW_003307597.1 coordinate 339,210, forward strand.
TGCAGCCAATGAAGCGAAGGCAGCGGCCATCACAACGACTGTAAAGGCGGCTCTGGACGCAGAAATGCTGGACGTTGATGAGGCCGCTGCTGTTGCGCTCGCTGGTACATCCGCTACCGCACCTGCTGTCGATGATGCAACGCAAGACCCCGTCCCCGCAGCAGCAGCCGCCGGCGCAGCAGCAGCAGCGGCAACGGCACAGCCGTCTCATACACCGCCGACCTCGCGACCCGTGGGTCGTCGGGAACCGCCCCACCGATCGGTTTCGCGTGTGGACCTTGACGCGGCGGCGCAGGATACAACGCCCGGTGGCTTCGGCATTTCCATAGCCGAGGCAGCCAAGCTGCGGCGACAGAGCTCAGCTATGAACACGCCGCTTGGGTGCAAGCTTACGCCGCCGCCCCGTGTGCCGCAAACCAGCAGCAAGGGAGCCGGTGGCGCCCCTCTGTCGGCCGCCAAGGGAACCGCCGCGGCCGCGCCGCTGGCAACGCTGCCTGCAGCAAACGTCCGGGACAGCGCCAGGAAGAATCCGCCGTTCGGTACAACCAGCCGTACTGGGAGGACTCAGGCCACCGCGCCTGCCGCCACTGCCTCCGCTGCGGCTAATCTGGGCACGGGTATGGCGATGCGCACCAGCTCCAGAACGCAGGGACGAGCGCCGCCAGCGGCCGCTGTCACTCCCTCCAAGGCTCATTACGGGGCAGCCGCTGCGGCTGCAGCCGCTACCCCTTTGAGGCCCCAGCGTACGCCCGCTGCGAGCACGCCTGCTCATGGCGTCAGGACCTCCTCCCGTGCAGAGCCCTTGGTCGGCCGCGCATATACGGCAGCCCCGGGCCAGCCGCGCCGGCAGCCGCCGCAGCCTCAACGGCCGCAGCAAGTCAACCGCCTGCCGAGAAAGCGGCGGGCGTGTGATGATGCTAGGGAGGAGGAGGCACCACAGGAGGAAACCGCGGGTGGTGCGCCGGGGGGCCCACACAGTACGACAACGACGACGGCCGCCACTGCGGTCACCACCGCTGCAACCGGCGCCGTCGCAGCCGCTGGCGAGAATGCTTCTCGCCAGGACCACATGCCATTGCCACCGCAGAACAAGCGCCGCCGAAAGGGCGATGCTTTTGTGCTTATTGGAGTTTCGGAGGGCGCAAGTGTGATGGCCGTCGGGACGGTGCAGGCAGAATTAGCTGCAGCAGTGACGGCACCGCCGGCGGCAGCAGAGGCGGCGGCGGCAGCGACAGGCGGCGCTGTGCAAGAGGCGGCGGGATTAGGGGGTAGGTCTTCGCAAGTAGATGGAGCAGCGTCGGTGGACGCTATGGCAGCCGATGACATGGAGCAGCGTCCAGGCCTTGCGGAGACGGAAGCCGAGGCACAGAGAGCCCAACGCGTCTCCCCCGCTCCAGGGGCGGCTGAGGGGCCAACAGCGGCGGCGGCTGAGGCGGAGGTCGCAGAGGGAGAGGGAGAAGCTGCTGAGGCGGCGGCCACGGACTATGCTGTGTACTCGCAAGTGCGGGGCATCGCAGATGCGCTGGCGGAGGCGGCTGCTGTGGATGCGATGGGTGGGGACAGTTGCTGCGCTACAGAGCTGCATGGTCAGGGTGGAACCGACAGCGGCAGGGCCAAGGGGCACGGTGGTGGCACATCCGTGACCATGACCCACGGGTCTGCTGCTGTTACCCCGAGCGTTGCAGAAGACGAGATGCGGCTGTGGGAAGTTGACACGATAATGGAGGAAGAGCAAGGGGAGGAGGAGGCGGAAGCTCGCAGCGCCGAGGAGGGAGGCAGAACGGAACGGGAGGTGGAGGACAAAGGGGAGACGCATGGGGCGGCGCTTGAGGAACAGGAGGAGGGATCAGAAGCCCCTCGCGCTGGCCAAGCTAGCGCTGCACATGGCCCTCAAGACGAAGGGTGCCGTATGGAGGGTGGTCCTGCAGATGCGCCCCAAGTCCACATTTGTACTGAGTCCGCTGCTGCGCCCCCATCTCCAGCCCACTCGCTCATCAGCCCGGATAGGCGGCTGGTGAAGCGCACGCCGCAACAGGAGCACCTGCAGCAGCAGGAGCAACCAGGATTGTCTCCAAAAGAGGGCTGCAGAGGGACAGCAGACGATGGCGGTGAAGGTGATAATGCTGTTCCTCAGGCCGGTAAAGGGGCCCGGGGGTTATCCGCAGCCGGCGGGAATCTTGCTGGGGATCATGTGCAGCAGCCCCAGCTCCGCCACGGAGATGCTACTACGACAGCTGCAGCAGCGGGAGAGCAGCTTCCGGATGGCGCTGCTGATGGTCATGCGACTGACGAAGGTGCATGCGGGGACGAGCGGGCTGCGCGCTTGTGCAGCAGACAGGGCAGAAAGAAGGGCGGGAGAGCCGGAGGCACTGGTCAGGGGCGAAAGCAGCAGCGGAAACAGGAAGCAGACACCGTCGGTGATGCCGTATGTCATGACAGTACTGGTGAGGAGTGTGAGGATCAGAAGGAGGCGGCTCAAGAACACGGCCTAGCCTTGAAAAAAGACGGCCCGGTAAGGGACGGGGCCGGAGGCAACTTGTCGCCCGTATTGCACATTCGCCGAAGCGAGCGACTGCGACCGGGTGTCAGTGTCCAGCCGCCACCGGTATCGGCGGCGGCTGTGGCGGCAGCGCCATCGAAAACCACGCGGTCTCATAACCGGGCCGGTGCGCAAGCTGGCGCGTCCATGGGGCCGGTGGCCGCGGTGCCGGTTTCGAGCGTGAGCACTCGAGGGGCTGCAAGGCGGCAGGCAGCAGCTGCACCGTCGGAGAGCGACGACGCGACGCCTAGCACCCGACGGCCAGCTGCTGCCAAGCGCGTCGGAGCATGCCAGACAGTAGGAGAGGAGGGCGAGGAGGAGGGTGCACAGCGTGGAGGGGATCGGCCGTCTAAGCGGACGCGGCGGTAAGTGAAGACTAATAATGGTACGATGCACTATTTGCAGAACCTGGGTTGTGTTAAGAAAAGGGTGGCAGGCAACTTAGGCACACGCTTTGCTGTGAAAGGCGGCGGTGCGGGGCAGGCTGCGTAGTACCGTAGTACTTCTTATCGGATCGCGGTGAACTTGAGTAAAGTGGAGTCAGGGTAATGTGGGGATCAAGGTTCCACAGGGTTCTGTGTGTGTGTGTGGTGTGTGCGAGTGTGAGGTCGTGCGCGGCATGAGTTGTTGGTCGGTATTGGTGGAATGGTGCGGGGTGAAGAAAATTTGGGGAGAACTTGTCCCTGTCCTTGGCCTCGGCGCCTTGACTAAAAGGAATAACAGGGAATAACAGAGGGGAATTGTAATGTATTCCAGCTGTGTGCGTCATGTGTTTTTGGTTGGTGTTGGGTGCCTTCTGGCGCCAGCCCGGGCGCTGCCAGGTAGGGGCTTGTGGGCTGGAGGACTGTGGGTTTATCGTCCTCTCCCTAGGTGTCACACCCCCTTAACCTGTTACATCCCCCTTCGGAAGACACAGCGTTCGTACCTTTAGCCTAGGTGTTTCTCCGTCCCCCTGTTACAAAGGTTGCAATCTGGTGCAAAACGAGGGGAGGATTCAGCTGTTCTCGTGCGGGCGAATCCATCCCTGGAAGGGAGGGCGTCTCAAGGTGTCGGGTGGAGATCTTTCCCCTGTTTCAGTTGGCACAGCGTAGGGTACTAAAAGGTACTACGCTCGCGTTGAATGCAATGTAAAGGGTCTAGCCGGACGTGTTCGCAGCTGAGGATGTAGGGTACTAGAAGGAAGCAGGCGGATATTGGTTAGAGATTAACTTGTGGCCTTATCCTTTTGTGGGTCGGACGAGGATTTCGAAAGCAATAACGTGGAGGATTTCTAACGTTAAAGATAAAGTAGTAGGTGCATAATCCAAGGATGGTGCAGTGTTGATTGCGACCTATGTCTTGAGGTTTGTCGGCAGCAGGGGTAACAGCGCGTGGCGTGGAGGACCCCGCGGGATTGGTGGATCACAGCCCTCGCCATGGCGCCTCGCCTTATGCTTTTCCGGTACTAGAAGACACGCAGGATTCTCGTTGGAGTTGTGACTAGCCATGGAAGTTCTGTTAGGCTGAGGACTGGCGACCGTGCACACACGGGCGTTTTAGGCACTGACGTCAACCAACAGTCGTGGTGCAGCATTGTTGGCACCCCGGGATCCCGCTTGGATGACATGGTAGGAGGACCTAGAGGCCGCCGAGATTTTAAAACTGCAATTTGACTGCAAGTAGTCTCATCGATCTTCGGCTGTTGTTGCTACTACCTTATGCCACACACGTCAGTACTTGCTAATGGTATTTGACTTGGCATCATGGAAGGAATGCCCGTCGCGCGCCCGGTGTGTAACCACGTCGGCACCATCAGGGGTATATCGGTCCGTTGCAATTTGCTACACAGTTTTAGGTACTTAATTGGGGAGTGTACTTCATGTATACCATTATCCGATGCGGAGTAATCAACACTAAAGGGTAACGAATCACGCACTTTACCATTTCAGTGTTAGGCGCTAGACGCGGACCCATGGCAACGACACCAGGCAGGTTTCCCACACGAACAAATCCACATTGATTATACCGCTGGGCACCGTCCACCGCACCCAACTGCTAAGGCCTATCGAGGACCTACACACCTCCTGTTGACACCAACGCTCTACGAACGTGACCATGTGACGTTGCAGTTACCGGAGAAGGAAGCGTTGATAAAACCATTCACGCCAATCCTAACAAACACCTAAGAGATTATCACGCTCAACCGTTTTGAGTCATTCGTCGTCATCATCATCCGCCTCGAAGTCGCTATCGTCATCCTCAAGCTCTTGGTCCTCCTCACTGTCTGCGCTCTCCTCTGCATTGGGAAGGATCGATATGAAGACAAACTCCCGTTAGCTTCCAGAATACATGTACAAATCACCGTAAGGTTCACATCATCACGCAGGACAGGGCGACTTCCATCGTGGGCTTCAAGCACAATGTATCCATGCCAACAGCCTTCCTAGGTGGCGCCCGTCAGCTCGGGAAACCGGCACCCGGAAAGCCCTTCGCACCTTCTTCTTCTTCCTCCTCCACAACTACGCGCCGCGCCTTGGACCTGCCCTTTGCTGCGCCAGCCGCCGCCTTCTTTCCTGGTGCTGGCTTACCACCCTCCTCTTCCTCTACGTCCTCCAAGGTGCCCTGCTTTCCGCGTCCCTCGCCATCCTCGTCTCCGCTGCTGCCAGGACTGCCATCCTCATCATCATGTCGTGGAGCCGCACGTCGAGCCTCCGTCCTCGCTCCCGGCCCAGCAGCAGTACGTCTGCGGGCGTTCTCCGACCCACCATGGGCAACTTCCACCAAGTCCTTGGACTCCGACCCAGAGGACGACGCCCCACCATCCTCGATGCCATCCTTTGTCCCAGCAGGCCGCAGCCGTCGCCCGGCACCACCACCACCACCTGCCTTTGCCGTCCCTTGCCCACTGCCGCCACGACCCCCCTCGTCCTCCTCGCTGCCATCACTGCCTGCCTCGGAATCCGCTTCCCCATCACCGCTCTCGTCGCTGTCCTCATCTTCATCCCGCTCGTCCTCATCTTCACCATCGCTGGCCTTGGCCTTCTTGCCCTTTCCGCCAGCCTTGGAGCGCCCTTGGGCCGCGGACTGGCGTCTGTCCTTCTTCGCCCCTTTGCAGTTTTCCTCCTCCTCCTCGTCGTCGTCGTCGTCCTCGGAATCTACCTTTGGCTGTTTGAACATTTCCCTACATTCGGCCAGGGGGCAGAGCATGAGCGATGGATGGGCGCGCAGGTGGACCGCTGTGGTCTCTGGCTAAGGCATAACGTGGCGCATGGATGGGAGATTAAGTAGTGCTTGGTTCAGGATGATTGATCTACAGCAACGGTGGCAACAGCAGTGTCCACCGGCAGGAGGATGTCAACGGCGTAACAATCACAAGGCATTTGAGTTGGCCAGCATTCTGGAAAGTTGTTCCGCTGCAAGCTGTGGCTGTTCCGCAAACGAAGATGACTTTCCTGAGGGCGGCCCCCCGCTTCAAACCCCGCCATCATTTGCGAGGAAAGCCTAGATACGGCACTCGGACTGCCTAGATATGCCTCGACTAGAGAAGGGTACATCTGATCCTCATCGCAAATGCGCTGTCGTAGCGGCGAGGGCAACACACGTAGACAAGCGCCCAATAAATAATACACCCGTTCTAGGCATCCGAAAGCCATATCCTTTTCAACCCCCACAAAGGAACCACTTCGGCAACCGGCTGCCAAGCAAATAGCAGTGAAGGCACGCAACCTTAGCAGCGCCTTGCCATAGCGCTCATTAAGCCGTAGAGATCTATGCACCCCTGACTTCGTTGCACTCACAGGAAGACGCACCTAAAGTTGATGGAAGCCGCTGCTGCTCGCCGCGGCCTACCTCCTCCTAACGAGATGATGTTGGAGGTATCGATGCCCTCCAGGTCGCGACTGCGCTCTAGCTGCTTCCGGACTTGCTACAGCACCGGTCAAGAGAGGGGTTAGGAGGCAGGTCAGACACCATTAGGACGGGCAAGAAGAGGTCAGGAACGAACTAGCCAGGGCTGGGCCAGGACAAGTCTGGAAGTGGCGAGACTAACAATGCCAGGCGGCTTGCAGCAGGACCCCAGGGCCAAGACAATTACGACGAAGCAGGAGCTCGGGACGGAACGGATTCAGCCCCATGGCTTACGAATGGTTGTGTTATTCTAGATCGTAGTCATTTAGCTATTGGAAAAAAAACGCTGTTGCTGGTCGTGAGGGCATTCATTGGCCATGATGAAGCTTGACGGGACAGAAAGGAAAGAGCGGAAGGCAGTGAGAGACGTGCAGAGTGGGTATCGCTTGTCCCTCATCCCGCGAATCCACGCAGCGCGACATGCATGTTCGGGCAGGCAGGCAGGCACGGAAGTCGGATCTGCCCCATACTGGGAGGATACTGAGAGGACAGCACTGAAAATGGAAAGGAGGAAAAAGCCGCCCTGCGAAAGTTCTTTCCGTGTGGCCGCAGCGAGGTTACCATCTGAGACATCGCTTCACTACCTCGCCCCGCACACCCCACTCATCTGCAATCCAACTATGAACCCCCGGACCCCCCACGGGGGGGAGAGAGGGAGGGGAAGGGGAGCTGAGCATCCCTCTCTACTCACCCCAATTTCCCTATCGCCGCTGCGAGCGTTGAGGCCATGTCGTGCCAGAAGCTCCGACAGAGCCTCCTCAAGCTCCGAAACCGTCTTGTTACGAGTGTACAAGGTGGGGGCAATCCTGCGAACAGCACCAGGCAGATCCGCTCAAACAGGCGGATGATGGATGTGGAAGGGACTACGAAAAGGGAAGAATATGGACGAGTGAAATGACATGCAATTTACCATTACCATGAATGTGTCTTTTTCGATACTCATAGTGATTTCTGCTAAATTGCTGTCTTTCTTGTTGAAAGCAAGGGAAAATTGACACACGCGGGAAGGGGTCGGCAACCGCTCTGATGATGTGTTCAAGCAGCCACGCGCCGCCTAGGGCAGCAAGTGTGAAAGAGAAAGAGAAAGGACAAATCTCAAACTACATTCTACGGCGCCTAGGGCCATTATGCCTCTGTTACTCCCATCGCAACTTTTGCCTCTCTCCCGGGTTTCTCAACTCTCCCACCTTGACAGGCCCCCTTGACAGGCCCCCCCCCTCCGCTTACTTGATGGTCGCCTTCTTGCACACTTCCTTCATGAGCTCGATGGTACGGCTGGTGACGGACTTGCCCTTGGCAGGGCCCCCGGCAGCACTCCCATCCGCGACGGCGGTGGCAGGACCTGCGCCACGGACAGGTAATTGTTATCGCAATCGGCAAGGACACTTAGCGCCATATGTGCCCCAAATAACACTTTCGCATGTTGTTAGGAGGGGCGCATTTGGGGCCTTGACACGCTCGCGCGTGCGGGATCGTAATCTCCTCATCCCCTCCCAACGTGCAAGACAGGATGAAGTGCGTTGAGGCTGTAGGGGCTGGGACAGTTACTGCTAACTTACGGTGTTCAGAAGTCAGGCTTTAGCAAAAGGGGAAGAAAGGGTCACCACGTGTAGCGAGCTGTGGGCCCGCGTGTCCGCGAATAACCCGAAGATCCCCGTTGCCGGTCCCTCTTTCCCTGCTCAGAAGCTTTTCCGCCGTTTCTTTCTCCCCCCCCCCGCTTTCTGCAATGCACTTTCCTTAACTGACTTTCCAACTTTATAATGTAGCATTAACAGTAACCCACCACAGACCTGACGAGAGCTGATGGCTCTTCTTGGCCCGCTTCTTCTGCCGCTGCCTGCCGCCGCCCTCTTCCTCCTCAACCTCCTCGCTACCTCTGTCGCCAGTACCCCCCGCACCGTCCTCCTCCTCGTCCTCGTCCCGCTTTGCCGGTCGCTTAGTTCCCTTAAGGCTGTCTCGAGCCTTAGCGGCCTTCTCCACTGCGCCTGCCTTGGCTTTACCATTGTCCTTGCCACCACCACCACCATCCGCATCGGCATGCTTGCCCCCTTTGCCGCTACCCAATTTGGCGACTTTGGCCTTCAGTTCGCCTCCTCCTGCAGCTGGTTTTCTGTTTTCCTTCTCACGAGGTGCCCCGCCGCTGCCTTCTCTCGCAGCTGCGGCTGCTGCCCCTTTGTCTGCGGCTGGGGCAGTGGCGGCCGCGGCAACCTCCGCCGTCACGGGCTCCAGGCTGAGTGCCTGGCAGTGGTGTTTGGAGAGAAAGTTCAAGGCACAGAGAAAGTGTTGAAAGGGGGAAGATTAGGAACATAATCACGATGCGCATCAGCATGTTGCACCAATCACTGGTGCGATACGCGTGTGGGGCTGAAGGCAGCAGGGACCAGCCGTGGATGCTGCGCATCAGCAGGGAGCTCTGCAGCTGCGTTCATCGTTCAGCACAGAGAGGATGGAGGCGTTTTTGGAGAAGGGGGGAGCGAAGCAGACTGCAACGATAGGGAGCATGACGAAGGCAGCGCGGAAAGCCCAGAGCGGTTTCGATATTGAAGCGGTTTCACCTGGCCTCACCTCTTTGACAATGGTTGAGATCGTCTTCTTCCTTGCGTCAAGGCTTCCCTCGGGAAAACCAAGTTTCTCCTCAAGCAGCTTGCGCATAACACGCAATGTGAGTTGGCTGTCGTCGGGCCCAAGCAACACAGATGCAGAAGCGGCACAGCTTAGTGTTTGCCTTGATCACGTTTGCAAAGTGCAAAGCTCCCTCACTTGTTGTCGAGCAGGGTCTTCGCTTTGCCATCCAATAATTCTTGAGCCTCGCGTCGAAGTTCACCATCGCTAATTGCATCAGCCATCCCTAAAACGCTGTTAGGATATCGCAAACGCTTATGATGGCAATAGTCTAGTACTGCATTGGTCAAAAGAAAAAGCAGTGTCGAATCATGCTGGTAAAAAGCAGATGAGTTACAGGAATTGCGTGTCAGTACTTATTGAGCCTCATGCAATACAAGGGCTCCTCAGGGATACAGAAGCGCAAGGCTGTGAAATGCGACGCAAGCCGTAATCCAGATCCAAATTTTCCATGGTGCCTCCTGACAGCAGCAGACAGCGCTCATAAATTTCGCAGCGTATCTGCGAAGTCAAGACGTATATCCAGCAAGCCAAACTGATACCAAGATATAGGCCCACGCGAAAGCTGCCACCTGGGCCCGCGCAAATCCTGCAGCGAAAATGCATACAGGTGTACACTACTAGTGGATTGCCTTAAACCACAGCATCAGATCAGCACTACCCTCTTCTGATTTGCACAATATTCCACCACTTCGCTTACCGTAACCGTAACCGTCACCCTTGCCATCCATCCTAGCTTCATCTTGCCCGCCCTGTCCTGTGCATCCATCATATCTCCTGTGCTCTATATAACGCCTACTTCCCTGGCGACATCCTCTTATACAGCAGGTCCATCCATGAAACCCCATAATATTACATATTTCCTCAATGCCTCAGCGCGCACACAAGCGGACCTGGCTGCGTACCTACCCACCTTAGCAAACGCATGACGTAACAGCATCCTATTAGAGAGCATCGCCTAATAACGTACGGCGCTGCTTTGTTAATTGCAGCGGTTTCAAACTCTCGACGGCACAGCAGGTATAACGGAAGGCGTTGCTTTGTCCTCTAGCTGTATAGCAGCCGCAGTACCGCTGGTTAAAAATTACAAGTCAAAAACCCGCAGCTACCCACCTTATCTCAAAGTTGGCTTCAGAACTGCAGCTGCTGTTCACGAACGCATCGCATCAAGCCAGAATTGAAACCGGTCCTTAGGCTCCGTGTGTACGTCGTACGACCTCCGTTGCGAGTACGTAATAATGAAAGTGCACGTATACATGTGGGGGCGCCCACACCCACATCGACCAGCGGATACACATCCACAAAATCATTCACCGGTACACATACAGATACATCGTCACGTAGGGACGTGGTTCGGCACTACTCCGCTTTACACCACGCAAGGACGACTGTGCATCCGCTCGAGCAACGAATGACTTAATAAGCACATGCGAGCCAATTTAGGTTACATACCACACCCCATGCGTGCCCGGCGGCCGCGACTAGCTATTGACAATTAGTAGTTACCGGTAGCGAGCTGGCACGTACATTCCATTACACCAGGAAAAACATTAGCTAGGCACGGTACGAAATAATAGAATAACCACGTACCTATACAGTAACATACGCACCACTGGCAGCTCATCCCTCACTTCTGCCAGGCAGTGCACGCATGGCCCGCAAGTGCATATGCTGATGATGATGTGCCATCCATCCATTCATTCACTCGACCTCTCTGCTGACTGCCATCGCTGCAGTTCTAATTACAATTCTCTCATTTCGTGAGAGCTCAGTTAATGCGCATCACATGCTTGCATGTGATATTGTTGCTGCATGTGTTGTAGACGCACGTCGACTGACTCCAGCTGGATGTCACCACAAGACATGCACACGTATTTGTGTTACATGGCTGATCAACACTCATGAGTCGCATGTGTAAGATAGCCCGGCGAGCGTACCTGAGAATCTACCCGATACGGGCTTCTGGTTGCTGCTGCTGCTGGGCCCTTAAGCAGGTGCTTCAGATAATTCGCTTATCATTATGACGCTTTATAATGGCGCTTAAGCACGGCATCACTTCTTATAAGAATGGATATGCCTACAAATACGTGCTCTACGCTACGCTTCACTAGCACGTTGCTGCGTTTTACTAGCATAATTAGCCGCAGCTGGTACAAAAGAGGAGCTTCATCGTATCGATGTTAACTGACAAAACTGACTAACCGACAACGTTGCTCCCCAAAATGTATATATATATATGTATGTATGTCGCGCTCCATCATCGGCGGTGGTGATGGATAATGCGAGGCAAATGATTGCGCGCACGTTCAATTACTTTGGCTTGGTGGCTGGGTGGCTTTGGAGGCCGGCATGGACGGCGGCGCCGCTGGCGGAGGGCTCGGCATGGACGACGAACCGCCCTTCATTCCTGCACATACATACATAAATGCATTTATACACATACACATCAGGGGCGACACAGCACACATTCAGGAATACCGTCTGGTTGTGTCTCCATGTATATACATCAATGTAACGATGCGAGGCCCATCTTCTTGGCTGTGTTACAATCAATGTCTGTAGGCGGAGGAAAACCGATAGACAAAATGTCGTCCGTGCGTTAAAATTGTAGAGCAGGGGTTGCAGCGGCATCCCGTAGTTGCTAACTGGACCTCCTGAGCACAGCAGCAGCCGGCGAAGGGCCCAGACCTTATTACAATGCACCTAGTGTTTGTTTCTTAGACGCAGCAGGGGAGAAGCGGCTCGAGCTTCTAAGTTCGGTTCTAAACGGTAGCCTGTCGCATGGTCAATTATCAGTTAGCTGGTCCTGATGACACCGCCAATCACATCCGGACATCACACAATTCTTTTTAGCTGCTCTCATCTACCTGGAGTTCGGCATTCTACCTATCTAACTATCAGGGGCTCTAGATCTGTGTTCACTCTTACTTCCCCCTTTACTAGTAGTCCCGCTCGCCGATACCATGTGGCGGCAGATAGGACGCACGTAACAGGTAGACCACAATGTCAGCTGTGGTTACTAACTGGCGCCGCTCTGTCACCGCGCTATGACTAGGACCCCCTTGCTCACAGCACCTACTGTACAGCGAGCGCCACAGCCGCTGCTCTCTCTCTCTCTCTCTCTGTCGTGTGTCTAGGTGTCTAGGTGTCTAGGTGTCTAGGTGTCTACCTCATCAGTGGCAACAGCTGCCGCTAGCGAAGGAACTCCCAGAGGTCGGTTTGAGCACCGCTGGCTTTAGGGCCCCACAAGACCATCCATACATCCATACATATGTGTATGGAAGTGCGTGTTGGGCAAACCTAATAAGCTACATGATTGCGTAGTCAATGCATTCGTTGCATTTGTGCATATATGCATTTGTGCGTATAAAATACATGTGTTCGTCAGCAGACTTCTTTGTCTCCAAGTCTTACCAAGGCAGGCCTCGGGGGTTGCCGCAGGGCCGCAGGGCTGCAGAGGTCCAGCCACGAAGGATGGACAATCCGGGGTGACAACACACCTGCACACGTAAGTTATTAGTTAGCGCCAGAAGCTAGGGTGTGGAGAGCATAACATACATCCACCACTTGCATCACACATACATACACGTGTACACACATACAAACACGTTGTACACACGCCACCCCTGTAATGTGGGTTAAGATGCGATCCGGTGGCTCATGTAGTGGGGTACGGTAGACGGCAGCAGATAGAAGCTTATACTGCTGCATGGCCACCATTCACGGTGAATGCATATGATGCCGGGTGCAGACTTGCGCCGTAATGTGCGACAACGAATGTGTCGCACATCATGGCGCAACGAATAATAAGTATAGTAATAAATAATAGGTATAAGTAACCTATAACTTGTAACAAACCACGCACCACAAACAGCTACTAAGACGCACCATGCATGTACAATATATTGTACATGTTATTAATAATATTACCATAGGCCAGTAATAACCGATACATACGCACCGGTGTCAACATTCCCTTCGCCACGCACGCTTACCAGAGCTTCTGGGACGCCAAGGTGATTGTGCCGCAGTAACTACCTATCGTGCCGTTAAACATCCAAACTCTGCGACAGGTGCAGTTGTTTACAGACACCTGTACAGTGAGCGTGCGGGGGAAACACATACACGAACACGCCAGGGCCATTGTTATACACATGCCATCTTAATTAAATTATTGATGTAAACTCTTTGATTGCATATACATAGATGGCACCCTGTTATAATAGAAAGGAACAGTCCCTATCTGATACATACTGGGGTGAGATCTAGGGATAATTAAAAATTTTACAGACGAATGCAGCGTGCACATGCACAAACACACTCGCACACTTTCAGCTATCCTGTCGCAGCCGGTGTATGTGATACCAGTAAGGCCTGCACACATATATGTAATGTAATGTTACAGAGTGGGAGGCTTCTAGGCCGCTTTATCACATTGTCAGTTCTACGATTTATCACCATATATAACGTTAAATGAGTATGTGGGCTAGCAGTGTCTAGCTTTCTTGCCTACTTGCTGCTGGGGCAAGTCTGTTGACCGCCCGCCGCCATGCATCCATGCTACCGTTGCAATGGACGCGTGGACTCTCATGCACTGAAAGAACCATCTGTACATTGCTGGTTATAATTCATTCATTAATTTCGATTATTCCATTTGAAAAGCGCTTGCTTTTAGTGTATGAAAGTACAAAATTGTTACCTGGCAAACTGCAGGCACGATGGCTGGCGGCGGGGGCGGCGGCATGGGTGGTGGTGAGGGTGGCATGGGTGGCGGAGGCGGTGATGACGACGCCCCATTGGGTCCTTGGGCAGGTGACGCCTGCCGGCCACATATATCTGGTGTACCTGCAAATGTAAGCACGTGCAGGAATTACTGCGACAACATTATATTAAAGGAGTGAGCAATAATTTGGAGTAGCTGTAGATAGTACGGCACACATATCGTCTACAAGTACGTGCTAATAAGGTATTCTGCTGGCGACTTGAGAGCCCTTTATTCTCAGCGGCCAGCTATTACAAATACATGCGCTATTGGCCGAAAGCATACATGATACGGATGGAGGTATGATGTACACACTTGTATTTGTACTGGACTAGAGTAGTGTGCTGGCAGCCCCCTTCATGTTGTCCCTGATCACCCTTACACATGCACATATGTACCTTGGCAAATCAAGAGGCATGTGGTGGTGTTGCTGGTGCCGCAAGCAGAGCAGGATGGGGGATCTTCCACCTCGCACCTACAGCCACACAGCCACACACAGGATGGGGGATCTTCCACCTTGTCGTACCACGACTACAGAAAAGTATAGGTCGGCGGATGTCAGATCCCGGGATAATCCCGGGATAATATCGGGATACTCCCTACAGGATGTAACACACCTCGCACCAACAGGATGTGCACGCAGGAAGGATGAATCATGATCACAGACATACATCCGTCAGAGCTAAAACCCGTCTAGCTAGTATGGTGGGCTAACTACAGGATAGGGTGGACAGCAGAAGCCATGCTGTGGCGGCGATGGCTTACTTTTAAGTATGTAACAAGCATGCACGCATAATTGATGATGTAACCACTGCTATAATTGTTGTTGTTTCCCAGGCACACACACATACACACACACGCACGCACACACACACGCACACACACACATACGCGCGCACATACACACGCGCGCGCGCACACACGCACACACACAGACACGGCATACATGCAGGCGGGTACATGGGGACATACGTGTATTAGACGTGCCATGCGGCCAGCCCTAGCTGCCAGCTAGCTACCAGCCAGGACGTTCCCTACCTATCATACGAGAGCGTCGCCTATAGGTGATCGAGAATTCTACTGACCAGTGGCCATATGCATGCGCAGAGATAGAGATATGCCATGCATATCTCTGCATGCCATACATGCACGCCGTTGTTCCTGTACTATTACATGTTTCGCATTCGGCATAAGAGCAAATACGCGGGCAAATACAAGCGAATGAACAAGAACTGGTTTGTTTGTTACTGCAAACATGCATAAATGAGCGCGGCTTCCCGACCGGCGCGGCTTCTCGTCCAGACCAAAAAATGTATCTTTGCATGCTATCAGTGTTTTATTACCAAGAGTTGCCTTTCAGGTCCGTGCGTCCACAGTACTCGTACTTTCGCCTGCCAATGCTCCAGAACCTCTTGCAAGGACACGAACCCTTTCTGGTTGCCTGGAAAGGCAATAAGCAATCAAGAAGCCCACTGATATAAACACGCAGTTAGTTAGTTAGTTAGCTCGCCATAGTAGGATAATCATTAGTATGTGCAGGCGGGTGTAGTCGTCTGCTGTGGTGAGCTTCATGATCACGCAAAAGTTTTGGAGGAAAACCTTTCGTAAGCCTATCCTGCTGCTCGCGAACAGGGCATCGCCCAGCTCGCCGCAGCCTTGCTTGCTACAATTGTACGTCCGTATTGGCGACAGAGAGACAAAATGTTGTTTGTAAAATGGACATGTGCCTTTAGACCATCCATTTTTCAGGCGTATCTATTGTGCCGTGGCACGGTCTATAGACCATATGCATATAAAATTTCAGACGGGAGTGCGTATCATCATCAGTTGACTGGTAAAAGGGGAACCAAAGTCATCACTGAAGGGGATAAAGTAAAGCTGCATACACAGGGACAGACCTGTCTAGAGTAACAAGGCTGAATGCATGGCCGTGTAAACGTCCAATTTGCACACGCACCTGGCACGGATGTCTCGGTGCTTCAGAAGGTGGCGGTGGCTGCTGCTGCTGCTGCTGCTCTGCCGCAGCGTGTGCAGCATAGTATTGGCCCCACGCGTACATTACGGGGTTAAAATTGTAGGTCATTTCATGTGCATACTGCATTTGCCCTACAGTGAAGTGACCAAGAGCTGCAAAGCAGACTGGCGTGTTGTACGTCATATAGTTGCCCAGCTCATCGTATCCGGGATCATTGGGGCAGGAGTCCGCCCAGGCGTTCTTGTCCAGGTCGGGAATCCCCAGGGTGCTGCTCCACCGCATGTACGTCGCCTCCCAATCACCGCCGTACCGGCCCCAGAACAGATCAAGACAATAGCTTGCTGCCTTTCCCCTAAAGTCCGTCATAAAAATGTTTCCTGCGAGCAGCAATCAGCAACAAGGGGCCATCGAAGGAACATGATAGCGCGTCCTCATTGGATAAGGATCAGCTGCTATCACATGAGTTTGTGGCTGGCGATCCAATCTGATCCGATCGCCGATCATCAATGTGCATTGACGAAGTAAATACATTTAGCCTGTTCCCGCCTGTAGTAGCTGTTACACAGTACGGCACACATATCAATTACAAGCAAAGCGCTCGACTAGCATCTCGAGAGGCCTTTCCAGCGGCCATGGCCAGCCCACTGTAACGCCCTCTTCGAACTCATCATCAGCCTCCAGGCCTCCGTCTCTTAATGAGGATTAAAGGATTCGGTTTATTGTAACTTATTGAACCTATAGTGTTTTCATATTTTCATCATCGAAAGATCTGGATGGGCTTTGCCTATTAGATGTGGTCCTTCTCTATTCATTATACTACTAGGACAGCTTGCAGACGATAAAAACTTTTGCTGACATAGATGAAATCACCAGGCTTCGCACAGCATTGCACGTGCACGGCTCAATGATAACCAAGCAAGCAGGGATCAAAATAAAATCACGCACTTTTAACGGTGGGTGTGTCGCTTATGAGGTCTCCATCTGTACAGCCAGGTGAAGCATCAGAGAAGGTATGCCACAATCCAAGTGCATGAAAGGCCTCGTGCAGGATGGTCACGGCCCCGTCATTGTACGCCGCCGGCGAGTTGGCACCGTCAACCGACAGCTGGTCCCAGGCGATGAACATATACCCGTTGTCAGGCTGCAAGTCCGATCTGTGCGTGTCTCACAAAGTACACATGTTAGGGGAATGCACGTTTAGGTAATTGGTTTGTACAAAATTATTAGCTAGGTGAAAAATAGGATGGTAATTCCAAATGGGCAAGGCTATTATTAGCACGCCCAGGCATATGTGAGCGTAAACGGAAGCTGAAGAGGTATTTAAGGATATTTATGCACCAAACTCACAAGCACGTCGTCATGCGTGGGCAGGGTAGACCCGGTGTTATATCACGACTTTTTCAGAAAAGAACGGAACGGTGGATGCAGATCCCGTGGTATACTCAGGGTACTACAATTATCCTCCCTCTAACTGTAGAGGGCGTCCTTTGTCGGCCTTTTGTCTATCTCAGGGTCCCGGAGTGGCAGCAGCATCCGCAGGATAACCAGCGGCCGCAGGTCTACCTCCCGCGAAGAAACCGCTTCAGCTGAGATTCGAACCTAGGTCAAAACTGAACATTTGTTCGATACTATTACCTGTACATCACGCCTTTTTCAGGAAATCACGGATGGTACACAAAATACCCAAGACACTACACCCGGAAAGCGGTGTCTGACTGCACACAGAAGTTATCCCCTCTGAGCCATTAGCATCCTGGGTGCCTTTTCAGATATCCAGAGAAGTCTGCCTGGATGGTCGAGTAAAATGCATACATATTGTCGAAAACACTTTTCCTAAGGAAGATGATGAAGGTCACAATTTCAAACCTGGGCCAGGGCATAAAGATTAAGGGAGAACAGTTTCAGTATCCCTAGCTCTTCAGCAGGGTCCGAGTCGATCGCGCCCAGCTGATGTAACACCAGGCAAAGAGTACTCAGTTGGGAGATGCCAGGGGAGCTGATCCCTCTTACAGCTGAGTACAGCAGATATACAACGCGGTTTGATGCATCGCCCGAGATGTGCGCCGTAAGATGCTTGTGAAGACATCTGAGGCCTCAGACGCGCTCGCGAGCATCTTAAGGGCTGCCAGATTGAACATTCAACCACGTGGCAGAGGACGGCTTCATTTGGAAGATAGACAGGCAACATGTCTAGGGGCCGTCGGCCCACGCCCTTATACATGGGGCCAATAATGTATACTGGTGCCAATAATGTTGGCTCCCAACCTTTTCATCGTCGGCCCCCCCGTAAACTGTATTAATGCATTCATCATACCCCCTCTCACACACCCAGAAGGCCAGATTGCACGCATTTCCTGAAGCCTTTTGAAATCTGCGCAAATTACATGGTGTCGCCCATCAGCCGAGTGACGACAAGGCTCCCTCCACGTGATGAATGCCTCAAGCTAACTCTTACGTAAAAACTCAGCTTGCATGCTCTCTCATGCAGGTGTTTGGCGAAACTGCACTGGTTTTGGGCAAGGTGTTTTCTTCTCCTTATCCTACAAGTCCCTTCCTCGTTACCTATTTAGCTCAGTGTTGCCGATCTAGCAGGTCTATATGTGGGGTTTTGACTCGATTAGATGCCAAATGATCTGATATGTGCCACCGACAGGCGCCCACCTACGTCTATGGACATATAAAAATTACAAACGAGTGCTCTGCTCACAGGACACTCGCAAGGCAAGCGCTTGCCTTGCATGCGTGCTTTGTACCAGTATTGCAATGCTTAACTTACAAAGGATAGTAAGAGTACCCCATGATGCGGTGTATGGGTGCAGTGGAATCACTGCCGACGTAGATATTAATGCTTCTTGGGAAGTCCGACACAGTCCTGCAACAGGCATCGCGTGCATGCTTAGCCTTCGTGTGTGCACAGGATAATCATGAAATGTATTCTACGGAAGCTTACTATAGGGGGCATGCTCCTGCATGCATGTACTTATGCATAGCATGGCATCCACGCACAGAGCAGTATGTAAGATACGCAGCAACAAAAATGTAATGGATGTTAACTCTTACCTGTTCACAAAGTCTGAGCTTCGAAGGCAGCCTTTTCCATTGCAGTTCGCAAGCACAATCGAGAGCCAGGATTTCCGCGTCTTGAGCAACAAGTACGGATACTTTTCTGCATCGGTGCGGACTTCCTGCAGATTACAACACGGAGAATTTCTGCTTCTCAGCGAATCTGGAGTATCCTGGGTATATCCCGGGATCTTGTTGTATCATGTCTTTTTGCAGAAAAGAAACGATTCGGTGGATGACAGATCCCGTGATATCCAGGATACTACAGATCTGCATCCGCCGATCGATACTTTTCTGAAGTCGTGGTATAACAGAATCTACACAATCTGACATCCCGCTAGATATGATATGACGGCAGCCAAGCTCCGTGCTGCTATCCATTGTGCTGCTGCTATCCATTGTGCTGCTGCTATCCATTGTGCTGCTGCTATCCAAGGCTTCGTTTATGGGTAGTTACGGTGATGAGTCGATCCCAGCAGCTTCATTCCTTTTTCAGTGGGCGCATGCATCATGCATACACCTAAGCACTGCATTGGTGTGTTATTCAAGCAAAAATGCAAACACATATGCACACATGGCAGGATGCATGCATGGATAGCGAGCGTGGCAGCGAGTGCGTGCCTATGTGTTTTGAATGAAGTATCGATGCAGTGCTTAGGTGTATGCGTGGTGCATGCGCCCACTGATCGGAATGGCAATCAGTTACTTTACATTTGCGTACATGGATGGTTAGCCACACATACACTGGCCTCTCAAGATGCTGGGAGAGACTGTAGTAGCCGGTACACTGTACACATAACAACTACAAATGCACACATAACAACTACAAATACGCGCTAAGCGCGTCTACCAGCATCTCGAGAGGCCTTTTCCGCGGCCAGCTACTATAGAGACGTACTTACATACGATGTCTGTGCCATATTGCTGCACAACAGCTGCTACAAGTAGGGAACATGCATGCTGTCTTATGAATGAATGCACGCCACCTTGTTCACCAAAGCCGGCTATGTGCCCGGCCTTGGCCCACAACCGGCCAGCAAGTGCACATATGCAAGGGCATAAAGTATAGTGCTGAGCATTTCCTGAGCATCTCGGCGCACCTGGGCAAAGAAGGAGAAATTGGTTGGTGCGGCCATGTAGTTAACAAGCCGTAGTGCACGCTCCACATACTGGGGTGCCAGAGTGTACTTCGGGGGCCCAATAGCGCCATCAGAGCCCGTGTACTGCAGAATGTGAAACACCATTCCAACAAGGACCTTGGGTGTGCTTGACGGCGGCTGTATTGTGAAATCATCTGGGGGCATCGAATATATACGGTTGGAAGCTGAGGCCTGTAGTGAACGACGTAGTGCAGCCTCTGCTGTCTCCATGTCCTGCATGCATGATGCATCACCAATAATGGAAAGCTAGCGTGACCCTGAGACGTACTGTAGTAGCTGGCCGCCGAAAAGGCCCTCGTACTGCTAGGGTCGCGTTTTAGTGTGTATGTATACATGTATTAATGGCGCATGCTTACTATACCAAAGCTACCACACACCATTCGAAGGAAACCATCTCAGGTCCTCCCCGGCCCCAGCCGCACAGCAGCAGCAGCAGCCTGTGCTTACCCTCTCCTACCCACTGTAGTAGCTGGTGCACAGTACGGCACATGTATCAACTACAAATACGCGCGATGCGCTTCACCAGTATCTCGGGAGGACTTTTCACCGGCCAGCTACTATACTCGCGGGCATTGGGTCGCAAGTCCATGTCATGCCATGTGGGTAGCTGACATGCACCTAACCATCTTAAGCTTTTCTAGGCACAGTAGCTTCTCAGTTACGCATGTATGTATTATTTATTATATGATCCGTTTGATGGTGAAGCTTCACCAACCTCGCTGGTCAGTGCTTCCCTATGTACAGACATATACGCGTTTTAGTATGTGCTGTACATGCTGTACGATGGCTACTAGGCAAACAAGCTATCTTCATGCATGCCCTATAATAGCTACCTTCTTGCCAGCGGCAAGGTGCCTGTCATTATGCCCCAGCAATGATCGTGCCTCTCCATTAACCCGCCGCCGGGTCCGTGCAGTGGCAGCAAAAAATGACCGAGGGCGCAATCGCTGTGAGAATGTTAGTCGCTGCTGTGCAATACTTTGCAACTCGACCAGGTCTGCGTGTAGCTGTTTAAGGGCAGAGGATATGCGGGGTACTAGTCCAGCAAAATCGGTTATGCTCAGTCCACAGGGCCCTGATACGGTCGCGGCTGCGTCGGCCAGCTGGGCGCCCCCACTGCCCCTCAGCAGCAGCGCATCACGGACTGCTGCAGTGAAGTCAGCTTCAGAGAGAGCAGTTAGGTCGGGCCAGGCGGCTGTGGCCTGTGGCTGTCCTGGCACCTCTTGCAGCAGCAGCGGGATGTTGTCACGGACCCAGGAGAATGTGGTGCGGAGAGCCTTGAGCAGCCCATAATGGCAGGCCTGCGTGTAATAAATGTACATCTTTTAGGCCCTTGTACCTTTCCTGCTCCTGCCGACCTAGGCCGACATGCGATAATACATAGTGCAGGTATGTAGGTGGTCTGGTTTTACAAGGTAGTGTACCATCAGTTAAAATTGCAGATGTTTGCCAGGCAGCATTGTAGACCGACGCAGGCAAAGTGTTATGTATGTACTGCCTTGTAAGAAACCCGACTGTGAGCTGATGACACAGGCCAGCTTTAGCAAGGATGCATACACAATAATTACACTAGACAAAGATTCAGACGGTCACATCAAACGAAGCCTACCTGCTAAGTATAGTAGCTGGTACACAGTACGGCACACATATCAACTACAGCGCGAAGTGCTTGACCGAGAGGCCTTTACAGCGGCCAGCTACTATACTGAGCCTGTCTTCGCTATACAACTACAATCTATTCTGAGACGCTGAAGGTTATTAATCATTACAAAATACTGAACTTATATGGTAAGCAAGGTAAGCCTACCAAGCTATTTGCCGTCATGTGTACATGTATCGTACATACATGTCATGCATGAACTTGTTCCTTACCTGCAATGTCGATGTGCCGTACAACCCCTGCGATAGCTCATATAAATTCTCGACCAGGGAGGTGCTGCACATCCTGGGCTGAGATGCATACGTATACAAAATAGATGTTGTCAGATAAGGGAGAAGGGCACCCGATGAGCCTGTATGAACGCAACAACACAGCAGATGCAAGGGAAAAAAGGAGTCAGTGGCATGCTCTAAGATGCTCATCATGGGTGGGTTGCACATACATGTTGGTTGCACATACATGGGTGGTTCATGAGTTGCAGATCTGTCCTAAGTTATCTTCGCCTCGTCCCGTCAGCACACAGCAGCCTGCGCTCTGAGATAGCGCGCCAGCATCCATCCATGGCGGTTCTGATGTTGCCTTCGCTCTCTGAGGTGCCATCGTGGCCATCACAGGCTGCCGTTGTTGCTACGGTCGCAGTGAGTTCCCCCACCGCTGCTAGATTTAGCTGCAAGCCGCTATAGCAACAGCTTGCCCAAGGCAGCCCTTGTTACTCATCGCTGGTTACAGAAATTGGTGCTGTAGCTTGCATTTGATGCTGCTACTGCTGTTACCGTTGGTGCTGTTGACGGGGTGTTGCACTGTGGGTGGCTCGCCCTGAGAAAGGACGAGCACCAGCGCTGCAGGGTCCCTGATCGGACTGAAAGACAGCGCAGGGCCGGGTGCACGGCTCTGCGTCCGTCTGTTCCTCTGCGCGCGCCTCATTCCCTCACTCACGCCAGCCGGGGCGCTCTCTCAGCCCCTGGCTAGGCAACTCAGTGGCGCAGAAGATTGCAGGCCGTACTAATTTGCGCCTTCGCCCATCTACGACCGTGTCCTGTCGCCCTTTTTCTCAAGCTTGATCCAAACACACACCGTTAGCCATCGACAGCGGCTCCGCTGCGGCAAACAGAAGGTAGGCGATGGATGACACAATGCCGGCCTGGTCGTATAACCGCTGCACCTCCTCGTTGTTCGCTGTTTCGGGTTCTCTTATCCGCTGGAAAGACCGTGATATACGTTCCAAACGTTTCGTATAGGTAGCTGCTTCAACGAAGCCTACAAGCAAAATATAATAGCGAGCGAAATTTAAGTTACAACGACTAACTAGCTCAATTTACACAACCTTCCAGCCTTACATCTATGTGCCATAGTGGCCAGTAAACATGCTTTCAAGACCACCAAAGACATAAAAGTTCCAAGGTACTTACTTAAACCAATCGTGCTCCCATCTTGCTGTGTAACGGCTTTGTCGTATTGACCATTTGCTGGTAATGTTGTGACTAGCAAAAAAGCCAGGGTCGGCCTCAAAACGCTTGTGAAGAGCTTGATTTGAATTGGCATTGCATCAGAATTGCACTGCGCACGCTTTTCCCAATATTGAAGCCCAGAGGCCTCTATGAGAATAAAATCAGGAATGTATAGAGAATGAGTTTTCAATTCAGCAACGCCTAAGCAGATTCGGCTGTAGGACGGGCTTCTCAGTAGGAAGTGGGAGAGGAACACGAACACGTAAGAAGATAGATTTCAAGCATATAGCTAGGGTGCTGCGAAATACAATAACATATAAATGTCATCTTAACAATAATCACCAACAGAAGGTTTACTCAGACCGTACTCATGGGCGGGCTGCTGCTGATGGTTGCCCAACAGCCCGCCCATTGGTCGATGCCGTGTTTATGCTGTTTACAAGAAGCCGTGTTAAGTCCGTAAAGATACTTAATCGGTAAAAATTGACTGCAGTGCCAACGGTAAGGGTTGGGCAAACCACAATAAGGTCAGAGCGAGTCCTGGCTAACTTGTCGTGCGCGCGCGCGGCGAGGGACGACACCCAACTTTTTCGAGGCTAAGGAAGTAGTCCGACCGTCCGTAAACGCGGTACGCCCAAGAATCGTTCGTCGTAGATGCTGGTGAACAAAGCGCTGTAAGAAGACGATATGTGCTGTGTGCTGTGTAGTGCGTGGAGTGTAGCATGTGCGCGCACGTGGGGAGAAATGGAGGATTTTCACCACGAGGTCAGGGACGATCCCTAACAATCAGGGACAATTCCCTAAAAAGCTGCCCGACATCCACAGAGCTTGACACTTGAGGTTGTAAACACCTCGTGGAAGGCTGCTATCCTCGAGGCCCAGTCTGGTTGAGATGCGGAAGAGAGGACTCAGGACACAGGCGTTTAGGTATTGCCCTTGGGCCTTCGGCTCGCAAGGGTAGTTTTACAGGTATGGGTTCACGCACCCCCAACCATGTAGCACGCACACATATGTTAGATGCAGAGATGTACAAATTCTCAGCTCATGCGTGTTAAAGTGGCGCTCAAATGACCCCGACCTGGAAATACACCACGGAAATGCATTGGGGGGTGATCGAGTGTGCGTTGGGTTGCCCCGCCGATTCCTTCCATTGTACTATGCTAGCCCAAACCGCTGTGTATGCTTGTCTTTCACCGTTAGCCCGACAGCCAAGCACGCCTATTGACGCAAGTTGTCCCTGACCAGCATCCGCGTCTGTTCCAATGTGCACGCCTGTGTCCATCAGCTTTGGCCGACACATGACCATCTGCAGGGCCCCCGACTATTTGCCGACTGCCTCTTCTGGCGGTTCACACCGAAATTGTAGTAGCTGCCGTACACAGTACAGCACACGTAACAACTACAAATACGCGCTAAGCGCTCCACCAGCATCTCGAGAGGCCTTTTCAGCGGCCAGCTACTACAGAAATAACCAGCGACACCTATTTATACCTTGCGCTGTGTCATCCCCCGGCTGATGAGTCTTCACCCACCAAGATATCTGCCTAGCTAGGCCTGCATGCTCGGTACATGTGCTAATCAAGGGCCCAGGTAGGCTTGCCCGCCCTTGGGAGCTCCCTCACAACACAATTGCGCTCCCGGCACATTGCCTGATATAAACGCTATCATTTATACCCGCTAGCCGTTCTCAGTGACATGCATGCTATCCATCGCCTGTAACCCCGCTGAGCGAGCTTTATGCTCACTGTCTCCATAACCTCTGCGGGTGGCATCGTCGGCGCCCCATAACCGTTGTGCCCACCGTTGTGCCCACCGTTGTGCCAACCATCGGCGCCCCATAACCGTTGTGCCCACCGTTGTGCCCACCGTTGTGACAACCGTCGGCGCCCCATAACCGTTGTGCCCACCGTTGTGCCAACCGTCGGCGCCCCATAACCGTTGTGCCCACCGTTGTGCCCACCGTTGTGCCAACCGTCGGCGCCCCATAACCGTTGTGCCCAGTGGGCACTGCCCAGTGGGCACTGCCCACGTGGGCACTGCCCACGACGGCATGCCCGTTGCCACCGCGCTAACCTAAGCAGCCCCAGCACGCTCGCCTGTGAGTCGGCCAAGTCCTTCACCAGTTCATTATTTACAAGCTGTTTCGGGAAACAATTGAGTACTGATTGAATGTATGACTTGCAAGTTATGCCGGGGCGACCATCTCCCGCTGCACCAGAGCCGCCAGCTAGCCGACTCCGGATGTATCTGGCATGTGCCAGTGGACTGACGTCCACGTCCACAGTGCAGGGGCCCCAACCGCGTCGCCTGCAGGCCTCCGTCTTTGTCCACCGCGTTTCACTGAAACTCGGTGGACGGAGGCCTGCAGGCGGCTTGATGGCTGAAGTCCTTCGCCCACAAAGTAGTCTTCGTTGATGTTGGTGATCTCCATTTCCACGGCCATGCACCTTCCCAGAGAACAGGCGCGGCTCAGGAAATTCCAAAATCCAGTAGCGTGCTTGCCTAATATTTAAGAAGTCGTGTACGACCTTCTGACGGTGTTGACAGTTTTGTCAAATACTCGATGTCGTTTATCTGTCTGGTGCTTAGGTTCCTGAACCAGGCACGCGTGCCGTACACACACAAGCATAACCTTAGGGTTCCGGGCACCATAACGAAGCAGCTGGGTCTGGCAACATAGACTTGCTACTGCTGCTTAGGCTGTTTGCGTAGTAGCTTGGGAGCCTGTCGCGGCTGAACTGGTTGAGTCGGAGAGCGTGTCGTAGCTGAAGACTTCGGTGGCTTCGCTTTTAGTCTTGGGGGGGGAAGGGCGCCCGCTGGCAATAGTAGCGGCCTTGACTTCTTCCTGCCGATAAGAGGCTTCGATGGTGAAGGTTGAGGGGGCGCTGGCATCACCGACTGCGCACCTTGAGCACCTGTTGGTGTGGTGTACCAAAATGAATGGGAAAAGACCGGTAAGCAGGTTTCACTTGGTTAGCTTCACACATGTATCCTTTAGGATAATTCCTTTTAGACTTCATGCTTAGTTGTATACCCTCAAGTGGGTGGGCGAAAAAATGTACGACTTGCTGAGGCCCTGCACGGCAACACTATTGATTCTGCTGCATAAGCTGCAGCTTGATACACACGGGCATTTGACGAACAACAAAGGTTCAGGGTCCAATCACCTGCTGTTTGTGACGATGTACAGAAGCCCGCGTTCAGCTCAGGGTCGCAAGCTTGGAGTGGTGCATCCCTAAAGCCAGGACATGATGGGTTCACCAGGCACCTGCACATGCGTGGTGTACACGAGACTTATTAGAGACGCAATAGCAAGTGCTGGCCAGTTAAGCAGCTAACCAGGCAAAGCCGTTTATATGGCATTGATGTTGTAACACAACAGGGAATTATGACATTCAGGGTTGTTCCAGTCACGCTAGTCAGCGTGTAGTAGCTGTCGTACACAGTACGGCACACGTATAAACTACAAATACGCGCGATGCGCTTCACCAGCATCTCGGGAGGCCTTTTCAGCGGGGCCAGCTACTACACAGCGGCACGCAAACATAACTCGGCGATTAACTCCAGCCAGCAGCTAATTCTGGCGCCAAGCATTTATACTGATTGAGCAGGGTAGGGGGCCCCCTCCCCCCACACACGCACACGCACACGCTTGTACATTGCGAGTAGATGATGAATTGGCAGTCTACTTCGCCTTAATGCGATATTCACGCACATGGCGCTTATGAAACAAGACCGTGTGTAGTTGTAATCCTGTCATGTATGTACCACGCACTGACATGTTCACGTACCTACGTAGTACGAGACCTCGTAGCCTGCGGAGTGGTGCATGTATGATGGCGCATGTGCGCACATTCGTTGGTACATATTGGAAGGTGACTTACATAAGGCCATTCTTCGGATACGGCGAGCAGTATGTCCCTAGCACGCTGTTGTAGACCCAGCGACTTCGGCATGTGCAGTTCTTCACAGATACCTTATGATATAAGAAGGGTGTAAAAACGTCGAGCGAGTTATATACATTAAAACATTAAGTAGCATAGTTAAACCCTAGTATTATATGTACAATGTATGTATTGAGAATGTGTGTGTATGTAATATGTATACATAAAATAAATGCTATTGGGTGTGTAGCATATGTGTGTGTGTTATGCGTGCAAGTATTTTCAGGCCTATCCATTATGCCATAGCACGATTTATAGGACAATCCATGAACCTCTAGACGATCCAATTCTTGATCCTACTTATTGTACGATGATAACCCTGTCTATATATAGATCATAAACTTACCGGCGACGGCGGCACCAATATCGCATGGCAAAGATGATGTGACCTTTAGGTGACGTACCTTGCATTGCGAGGGAACTTGATCTGGAGGTGGCGGCGGCGGGCGAGGGGGTGGCAACGGTGGGCGCGGTGGTGGTGGCCGTGGTAGCAGTGGTGCCTTGCTGCTGTTGGTGCCTGTCGAAGCTAGAGATGCTTGTGGCGGGGGTGGCGCCTTGCAAACCCGGGGATCGCCTGTGAGTACGGATAATGTACCCGTGTTGTATGTGTTCATCATGCATCCACAGCAGCAGCAGCAGCAGAGTGGGCGACCCGGTACGTACGCGTGCAGGAGTGAGATCAGCACCTATCATGATTGGTAGGTAGCTAACACCCAGCAGTGCACGCCTCAAGTCGCGTGATGTTATTAGCCATCTAATTATACCGCCATGTCAATCGAGTGTGTGAGTCGCTGGGCAGCTGCACTTCAACTTCTCCCCATGTGTACGGGGTGGTGTACAAGGCTGTACATACCCATCCTCGCTCATCCTCTGCCTAGTCGCATGTGCTCCCAGCCACAGCACGTTTCAAGCACGCTAGCTATCCATATACGTTAGCTGGGGTAACATTCAAATGAATAGCACGCGACATAAAATGCGTAAATGCATATAGGTGCAGAACTTACACATAGAGAACATACAACACCCAATATGGCGCACAACAACTTGCACGCATCCTAGCTGTGCGGCAGTCCTCATCCCAATAATAAGCCGTGCACGGCATTACACATGGCTTACCCGTACACGCACGGCATTACACGTGGCTTACTCGTACACGCACGACAGTATACGTGGCTTACCCGTACACGCACGGCATTACACGTGGCTTACTCGTACACGCACGACAGTATACGTGGCTTACTCGTACACGCACGGCATTACACGTGGCTTACTCGTACACGCACGGCATTACACGTGGCTTACTCGTACACGCACGGCATTACACATGGCTTACCCGTACACGCACGGCATTACACGTGGCTTACCCGTACACCCACGGCATTACACATGGCTTACCCGTACACGCACGGCATTACCCATGGCTCACCCGTACATGCACGGCATTACACATGGCTCACCGGTACATGTCAGGATGCACTGTTGGCCCTTAGGCAGGGCGCTGCATTCTGGGCAGGTCCAGGGGTTTGCGACCTCGCACCTGTGGCTCGTAACAGTTGGCCGTACTGTTGTAATAATGCTTTGCGATAAATAGGATACATAACCAGTGTGGCTATCTTCCGCCGTGATAGGGAAATGGCGCGCCTGATATTATTCTTATCCTTAAACTTGCTTGGCCAAAAACATCGATAAATTTTTTATCGTCTACAGACAGAGTCACCGAACAATGGATGTATAGGCAGGTTCTTTTTAAGTAATATATTACTTAAAAGGAATAAACAGGCATTTGGGCCTTTGGAAAAAGGGAATAAATTGAGGCCGACCCGTACATTATCATTCCTCCAGCCAAAAACGTCCATTGCTGCCAGATTGCTCCCTAGTTTGCAGAATTTAGTAGTTGCAATTATAGAATAGTTGTGAGGGGCCGTAAAAAGGTCACGCCCGTGAGTCAACGCGGCATTGCAGCATGTATGACCGGTCCTCACATAGCAAACGCGCCAACTCAGTGCATAATTCTTGGTCTACGAGGGAAGATGTAACATATTGGGGGGGGGTCTGGTGGGGGCGGAGCCCCCCCCCAGCGCATCACAATTAAGGAATAAATTAAATCCAACCCTAGCAGCTTTGTTACTTAGGTTGGAATAAATTGAGACCCATCCTAAACGAAAAGAAAACTATGTATAGGATCAAGAAATAGATCGCATACAGATTCATGGCATAGGTTGGTCTATGGACCGTCCATGGTATAACAGACAGACCTAAAAAGAGATGGCCCATCTCTTTTTAGGTCAGAAAAAATTTCGGTCACCTATAGGCGACGCTCTCGTAAAATAGGTAGGGACGGTCCTTACCTATTACAAAATTAAGTTTCACAAAGAAAGACCGGGTCTTTGCGTAACGATTAAAAAATTTTATTTACGAGGATTATTTGAGTTCGGCCCTCTCCAAAGGCCTTAAGTATAGCTGCTGGCTACTGGTAGCGTCCTCTGCATGTCAGGTGAGGCGGGACTCCCAACCAGATCAGCAGAAGCGCCTGCATAGGGCCCTCCCGCAACGACACATAAGGAGGCGCGCACCTCAAAATGACATCATCGCTCTTGATGATATCACAGAACGAATACGATTTGCCTTTGTATTGCCAGGCCTCTTTGCAGCCGCATGCACTGTTCGCCGTCTCCTGCACATGCATATCAGAGGCAAACAGGGTACAGAAAGCGCACATGGACTGTACGGAATGCCGACATGGAGTAGGAGCTTGGCGCTCGTTATGACGCAAAGCAAGCACCCTGAACCTCGTCTCTATGCAGTAGGCCGCCTTTCCGTGGTTCCATTTACCAGGTTTGGTCATATGAACGAAAAAAGTGCAGCAACGATGAAGATAGTTATTGCAATATCGCATACGTTCGTGCGCTGTTAGACAGACGAGAATGATATATGTAATCCCCCCCAAAAAACTAAACGCAATGGACATCATCATTATTATATCACGCAGGGATAGACACAGCAGCAGCAGGTGAGCACCTAACAGTAGTATCATACCACCCAACCGACGCCATTCACGCTTAGTCTTATCCTGGGCTATTACTTGGCTACTTGGCCGAAGTGCAAACATGGCCGAAGTGCAAGCATATATCTATGTATATGTATATGTATACGTACCCTGCAGCTGATATCGTTGGCGCCCTCAGGCGACAGCAGTGACTTCACGTGCACAGATTGTTGCTGCTGCTGAGGCGCGGAATCCGCATCAACCTGATGATGAGCCAGATAGTAGTAATATTGCCCCCATGCGTACATGATAGGGTTGTATTCTGACGCCAGGTAATGCGCTCGCTGTGCTTGTTCAACAGTGAAGTGACCAAGAGCTGCAAAGCAGACTGGCGTGTTGTACGTCATATAGTTGCCCAGCTCATCGTATCCGGGATCCTTGGGGCAGGAGTCCGCCCAGGCGTTCTTGTCCAGGTCGGGAATCCCCAGGGTGCTGCTCCACCGCATGTAAGTCGCCTCCCAATCACCGCCGTACCGGCCCCAGAACAGATCAAGACAGTACTTCGTTGCCATTGTGAAGAACTTGCTGTCACGAATGGAACCTGCGTGCATTTCCGATCTTTTGTATTTGTCCATATCAATCTATAGCCCTACGTATACAAAGGACTACACATGGTTTGTGGATATGGAGATGTCGAAACGAGCAAGTAGTACAGCAGCACACATATACAATTAATCATACACGCACTCATTTGAAGGATGGTCGCTTTTTGCCTTTACAACACCTCTGCATGTTGAACATGCGCATGTTCAACGTGCAGAGGTGTTGAAAATAGTAGTTGGTCGAAGGTTCAATTGTACGGCAGTACCGGCAACCTTCAACCAACTACTATTTTTTCGCGTCTTTCCAATTACCTACACACGTATAACTGACACAGCAGCCGGGAATTAGGAATCAGCACAACGCAGCAGCACCGGTACCTCCCGCGTGGTAGTCGTGTACTTGCACTTGCCTTTTGCTGAAGGGGTGTCAACAACCGCATCCCCGTCATCACAGCTAGAAAGATTCAATGAAGGTTGCCGGTAAAAAGGGTGCTGAAGGCCCATATGGTGAAAAAGCTCGTGCAAGAGTGTGTTGGAGCCGTCGTTGTACAGTGCAAGCGAGTTGGCGCCTTCGGCAGCGAGTTGGTCCCATGAGATGAAAACGAAGCCCTGGGACGCCAGCGTGTCAGAGCTGCATGTGTGCATTTTGGTGTCGAGTTAACTCAACGTTGAGAGCAAGCGCGGATGAGAGCTGGCTTGGTGTGTGTGCGTGCGGATAGATATGTAGGTGATGAGCGCATATCGCAGGAGATCTCCGTCTAGACGGCAGGTAAGCAAATTGTCCGCTGTTCCGGAACCAAAATCAATGCACAGATAGCGCCAAGGATAAGTAAAACAGCAGCTTCCCGACAGACGCACCCGGGCACAAAGGCGTAGCCCATGACCCCAATTCTGAGTGTCAGGTCGTTTGCCACATACACGTTGATGCTTCGGGGGAAGTCCGACGCCGTCCTTCGCCGGCGTGCAGCACGCAGTGCAGTGCAGTGCAGTAGAGGGCAGGCAGATGGCGAGGTAACCGAGCAAGTATTAGGAGGTGCGTAGGAAGGCGGTATGGACGGGAGGCGGGTATGCGGTGGCCTTTTCAGCGGCCAGGTGCTACAATGTGAGGGGTCTATCTTGCCCACGGTCGAAATCAGTCAGTAGCAAGTCAAGCATATACCAGTCATGTGCATACATGTGGTATGATGTAGTAGCCGGTACACTGTACGGCACACATGACAACTACAAATACGCGCTAAGCGCGTCTGCCAGCATCTCGAGAGGCCTTTTCAGCGGCCAGCTACTACATATGAAGGGCTTATTCACTCGTGTAATGAGTGCAGCCAACTTCCCATGGGCCGCGGCCCAACTATTCATAGTGTAATATTTACTAATATTACGGAGTGGAGACACAAGCGACACGCTTGAAGAGCTATGTAACGTGGTCCAATTATGTTGACAGGAGCAAAAACAAACGAAAGGGCAAAGTACACAAGCTAACATAACCACGAAGTCCAACCTTGGTACGAAATCGGTGCTTAGGAAACAATCAACTTTTACAGGGACGCAATCCAAGTTTGGAACCTGAAGCCATGTCTTCCGATCCTTGAGCAATAGGTACGGATAGGCGGTCGCATTGTTGCGGACTTCCTGCGATCGGGCAGGTAGCTACCTATGGGTAATGTAGGTAATATATAAGGTGTGCATGATGTGCACTCAGGGGATGATTCACGACTACGACGACTTACTTCAGAAAAGTACACCGATCGGCGGATGCAGATCCCGTGGTGATAATAAGCCCTACATGATACTGCACTAGAACCCGTGTTGTACGGAGGGTTCGAACCCTCCTGAATTCAGCTCCCGCTGCATCTTCCTTAAGTGTACTCTACGTCTGGTGTTACACTGTAAAATGTTCGACCTCGCTCAGCGGTCTGCATGTGCATACGTCTGTAAAATTCTTTATTGTCGATAGATCGTCCCCTGGTATACGAGATAGGGACCGTCCCTAACTATTATGAGCTATATCAATGGATGTGATCGGGAAGGGTTTAGTGCTGAGGTATGTGGCGCACCACCTAGTCAGTTATAGGTCGATGTGTACAGATGCGAGATATTTTGTCCATAACACCATTTTCTTTTTGGCTGAAATGGTACAAGCGGTTGAGAACTTGCCGAATGGGAAGGCTGTTCGCAGAGAAAGGGTTACTGAATTCTACAGGTATGCAAGGAGACTCCAACCCCCCAATGCTGACAAATCGTATCGCAGACCGGAGGTTCAACCAACTAATAAACTCCAACCAAACAACCAAACAATAAACTCCAAGAGAATCTGCAAAATGGGTGCGACCTGGTCAAGTTACTATAGCTTTTAGCGTTGTATTATGAATTGTACCTAACTTGCGGCTCTAAGGGAGCTCTTGGGACTCTGGCACGTGTGTGCTCGTTACACCTCTCTGGGTAACGCAACCGAGATGTAAAACACATACACACACGTATATTATATCAGGGCAAGACCTATAGGCGATATAAAGCTTTACAGACGTGTATTGTTTACCTCGCTACCATTGAAAGACCCGTACTCCACGCTCACCTTGACAAAAAACTCAATGTTGGTTGGACGGGACATATAATTCGTAATTTGTACAAGGCGCTGTACGTAGAATGCCGAGAGTTCATACTTGGCTGGGCCCGTGGTGTTTCCATCCATGTACAGCATTACGTGGAAAACCAGCGGGATGAGCAATTTCGGAATGGCGGACGGTGGCTGGACTGCGAAGTTCTCCGGTGGTAAGGAGGAAATATAATTGGCAGGCACCGCGGGTAGCTGGCGGCGATGTCGTCGTTGATGTTGGCCTGCATCGAATCCCAGTACTGACATTCGCAACATATGAAGATGCATTACGTGGTGTGACATGGCTGCTCAACTCAACTCACCGAGCTTTGCATCTCGGGAGGCGAAAATGTGAAGGCGGGAGGCAGCGTCATGCTGCAGTGGACGAATGGCAGCACGATGAAGGGGCGTGTACTGCTGTGCCGTCTTGGCGGCTTCTGCTTCCACTCCATGAAGAGCTGAAGTACGCCGCCGGCGACTGTTGCTGCTGCTGCTGTAGGGGCCCCCATTACTGCTGGAAACGCCAACACCCTGCACTGTTCTTGCTACTGCTACTGCTACTGCTGCTGCTGCTGCTGCTGCTGCTGGGGTGTGAGCTACTGCGACTGGCCTGTCCAGGGAGTCACCGATATGCTGCAGCTCAGGCAAATTCGCATGGAGCTGAATCAAGACGGAGGATATGCGGGGTACCAGAGCAGCAAAATCGGTTATGCTCAGTCCACAGGGCCCTGATACGGTCGCGGCGGCCTCAGCCAGCTGGTCGCCCCCACTGCCCCTCAGCAGCAGCGCATCACGGACTGCTGCAGTGAAGTCAGCTTCAGAGAGAGCAGATAGGTCGGGCCAGGCGGCTGTGGCCTGTGGCTGTCCTGGCACCTCTTGCAGCAGCAGCGGGATGTTGTTACGGACCCAGGAGAATGTGGTGCGGAGAGCCTTGAGCAGACCATAATGGCAGGCCTGTGAGAAACAGAAAGAAGAAGTGATTGATTATGTTCCATCGCTGTTGGCTGATATTTGAGGGTAGGCTCTATGCTTTTCCAGCCAAGAGTCTTCATGACGCATAAAAATAGCGATTCACAGGAGCGGCCATGAGTCGCAAGCATACGATAGACAGGGTAGAGTTGCTAGGGGTTTCATGCATGCACTCTGTGCTGCGGCGGCGCCGTTTTGTGATAAAGCATACGGCAGTGCGTGCATAACATAGCTTTCTGCGCATAGTAGCGGTATGTGTACGTGTATCTGTGCTAATGGCTAAGTGATGCAAACCATGAGAGCATGTCGCGTCATACGACTGCAGCATCGACCAAACATGCACGTACGGCAGAAAATGAACGTGACGCAAAAATGTCGTGACAAGCAGCTCGTCACATTTTTATGTATTGGTCAACTTGTCATACATCCTTTCGGGAGGGCATGCGTTCCACATTCGTTGGTGACCTATCGCTGATATGACTTATATCCCACACATACAGCAGCTCCACTTCTGACGTAACTTATGTCACACATACATTTATGTCACACTTATGCCACACGTTTCTATTTGTGACTACCTGAAGTGCTGGCGTGGAATACAAGCTCACAGACAATCCGTACATCTGCTCCACCACGGCGGAGCTGCACAGCCCGGGCTGAGATGCATACACCCGAAGTACGGTTGGTGTCAGGTACGGAAGCAGGATGCTGGATGAACCTGTAATACAAAAGCAGCCACATACATGCACTCGAATCTTCCTCAAAACATGCATACCCCGTTGGGGTGCGGTTATGTGGCGTTGGCCAGTGTCAGGCCCGGATCAATATGTAACACACCCATACTCCTGACACTCGCCGCCAGTCATCCTATCACAATTCCCAATGCTTGACGAGCTCACGGCGCAACCTCGACCAAGGCAAGGAGTAATAGCATCGAACAAGCTTTCCAGCTAACGAATGCCAAACCATAGCATATCATGCCGTAAGAACATCTGTGCTTCATGCATATCAGGGATGCCCCACACGCTTTGCATTTCAAGGACGCGTCATCATCAGGGCATCCACCCTTGCATGGATATGGCGTGAACTAACACTGCTCGTCATTGTCCGCATATTCATGCTAGCAGATAGACACGTGTACATATATATAATATATGATGGAGTGCATATACGCACCTTCAGCTTCCGACATGGGCTCTGCTGCACCGAAAAGAAGGTACGCAATGTACGACACGCTGCTGGCCTGGCCATATAATCGTTGGGCCTCGTCGCTGCTGGCGGACTCAGTATTGCGGACCGCCAGAAAGGGCGGGGGCCGAGACGGCGGTTTGCCTGCGGCCGGTGGCGAAAGCTGCAACGGCTGCTGCTGCTTTCGAATGGCGGCAAGACGTTCCAGTCCTGCAGCTTGCTCCCCTGCTTGGGCGATGCAGACAGGCAATTACGAATGCAGAGACCCAAAAAACCTTTTTTGAAAGAGCACACGGAGAACATCACACGACCTAGTAGAATGCGTAGGGCAGGGATTGTCGGCATGGCAACGGTACCGTTTGATTAATCGACAGTACTGGTCATGGCGGGCCACGAAGGCGATGGAAACTGCCGATGCATGGGTCGTACAGGGCTGCACGTCGCATTCTAAAACGCTTGCGGTGGTGACGGAAAAGCATGAAGCTTTAACCAATTTTACACCTTCGCCGTCATAAAGTCTTGATGCAGTCGCCAATGCCGCATGACCTCCACTATGTAACAAGACTCCAGCAAGCATTAGCGAGCTTAAAAGCAATAAGCACCTGGGGCATCGTATTGTAAATTCCTTTTGCAGTTTTGGCATTTCGTAGCCGGGTTATGCCTTCAGGCGCTTGGTATTCGTACGAGAATAGAGAGCCCAGTAGAACAAGGGCTGTAGTATCAGGTCATGATACTATGTTTGCTAGCATACAGTTGGCGGGTTTCAGATGCTAGTGAACTGCAATAATTCTCCCCTGGGCTCTGACATTCCGCTTGTACGGAACGTTCAAGTTAAGGGGCACGAAACAACGGTGAAGCTGTCTTCCATATTGCCTCCTTATCATCTCCAAACTGAAAGTACCCAATAACTATTTTACATAATCTGACTGCGCCAGCTTAGATGATAAAAAGATGGTCGGCGTTCGTATCGCTGAGGAGTACGTCCTGTAGCAAGTGAAGGCCGAAAGCTTTGTGTTCAGCACCGCATAAGTTGAAGGTATTATATACGTATAATATTAATTAAAAATTTTGCGAAGAATAAAGCCGTCGTATCCACAGAGAACGTTGGCGAGGCGGCAGCAGCGAGTCGGGCTGGAGACGTGCTGGAGGCGTTGGACCTGTTGCGTCCAGCTGCAGAAGAGAGCTGGAAAGCTGACCAGAAATAATTGTTTATACACATTAGGATCATAATTGCAAATTGTGCTAATGATTAAAGGTAAACTCAGTTATGATAACGTATGCATCTGCGGGCATGGCCTCTTCTCAGCATACGCTTAGCTATCCCTCTACTCAAGATGCCGCCGATGCCGATGCTGCTGCTCACAGAATCACTCCACTCCTTGCAACTGGCAACGTACACCGTAGTAACATACATGACGATGCAAACTGTATCATCACGCACTCCTTGGCCCACGTGGTTTACATAAAAGCACAGTAGCAAAGCCCGCTGATAGCTCGCGTCGTCGACTCGATTGAATTTCTCATCAGCAAATCATACAACTACATAATGCGCAGCAACAAACAGTTGCACTTCCCGCACCTACCTGGAAAAGCACTGCAAGCAGCAACAGATAGGGATATTTACTTCTACAGCAGCCTCTGCCGCACCTCACAGGGCGCTGCAAGCACACAGCACTGGCTATGTGCATCATATGGACTCGCGCCTTGCGGGACCAGTGGTCTCACTACGCGCCGGTGCGGCTTGCCTTGCGCATCTCGGGACGGTGACAAAGACCACGAGACTTCAGGGGTACCGGGTGTCGCAATGGCTCCAGGCCGGGAAGCTTCCGAGGCGTGCTCCTAACGAGGATTCCTTTGTCTGGCTAGGTCTCGGAGCACCTAGCCAGACACGACATCGCGGGGGCATCATGCCCCGTGTAATACCTGCCATACGTCCTGCTTCGGTTCTCAGCATGCACAGCACAGGCACTAAGAAAGCGGGGACCGCGGCCCTCCATGTATTAGATTTACTTACAACTCTTTCATGGCCCCGACGGCCTTTCCTTTGGGCTGAACGACATCCAACGTTTTCCACTGCCAAGTTCAGCGATCGCCATTCATCTGACCGACCAGCGTCGGGCCCGGTTAGATGATGTGAAGCACACGCGTCTGCGGCTCTGCTTTCTTTGTCCTACATGCACGCACTGCGTTGTAACACACCTACTCGCATGCCCACACATGCACGTTGGATGACCTACAAAACAACAAGACGTCAAATAAACCCTAAAGCCCAGCAGCGCAAACAAAGGTAAAAGCACGCAGCAGCCCATAAGTTTGAACCGACGGTGCTTGTACTACTATTATACTACTGCAGCTCGTTCAATCCATGTATCACCCATCAAACTACTCAACGTCAGACTGTGCTTGGTTTTGAATAGAGTTTGGGTAATAAACTAGGCAATATAAGCAGGCTTCTGACGCAATATTCGCCCCCTTGCGGCTCTTGCTCTCTGTCCCGACCCGAACCCTGCATGCCAGGCAGCCTCATCCGATAGTAGCTGGTACACAGTACGGCACACATAACAACTACAAATACGCGCTAAGCGCGACCACTAGCATCTCGAGAGGCCTTTTCAGCGGCGGCCAGCTACTAGACATTCGACCTGACCAGCAGCTTCTTCCAGTGGGATTAGATCCGACTCGGCCATGTCTGGCCACTTTTTAGTACACTTAAACATGAATATGAATGGATGAGTGATCGAACACACAGATGCTCTGTTGTTAGTTCCGCTCTGCCTGATGTATGCCGATGCGATCGTACATCCGTACATCGTTCTCAAGATAGTACGAATCGGGTTATATCAAGGTCTCTGCCTGAAATTTATGCTAATGCGAACCTGAATACACCTCATTGCTTCAGCAGTTCAAAGGAAGCAAAAATGTTGTTGTGCATGTGCTATATGTGCCTGTCCACGCTGTTTAAGTAAGAGCAGTAGTGCTTACCCCCCCTACCTAAACCTAACTTTCCTGCCAAGATTAAACTGCACGCTTTATTCATATGCATATACCGCAACACCAAGGCGACCTTTAGCTCCGACGCTCGTTTTCATCTGTTCCGTCGTCAATATGCATACGCACATACCAAGCATGGAGTGCTTCAGCCTGCTCGGGATGGGTCCCCGGCAATGGCTACAGTGTCCTACGAGACACATATATACAGACATACAAACAAAGTCATATTTCTAACGCTCCCCAATACAAGCAGTGTGATACGCTTAGGTTGAAAGTAAAGAGGAAAGTGTGTAGGTAGGTACGTCTGTAAAATGTTTGATCGCATATATAGGCCACGGTCCCGATCCATTATACGAAGGTGCTGCCTATAGGCGACCAAAACATTTACAGATGTACGGGTACGGCAACAGGAAGGGGTGTACGTTTGCATGTGTGTATGTGCGTACACACCACCGCACACACGCACGCACTACTGGGAACTCGTTCTGCTTGCCTTGTTGTCAGAGCCGCAATAATGCCATATTCTGGTAATATTCGGGCAATACTGGCCTGTGGTAACGCACGTATGCAAGGCCTAAGTCCCTTCACTTCAATAACCTCGGTAATAGCAAGGATACTTAAAAGTCCTCTGTAGCTGCATCTCAGTTGCACTAAAGTATCCACCGAGTATCAGAGTCTGCGGTTCGAGGCCTGCAGATGTTAGCGGTGGCAGCAGATGTTCTGAGTTGCTATCGATTGCAGTCTCCTCCAGGATCCCCGTCCGCAATACGCCTGGTCGGTGACAGCGGCGGTAGCGGCAGTGGCAGTGGCTGCGACAGCGGCACTGGCAGCAGGGACGGCACCTGCACCGGTGGCAGCAGCACCGGCGGCACCGGC
The DNA here is from genome assembly GCF_000143455.1 of Volvox carteri f. nagariensis. Classification (NCBI taxonomy): domain Eukaryota; kingdom Viridiplantae; phylum Chlorophyta; class Chlorophyceae; order Chlamydomonadales; family Volvocaceae; genus Volvox; species Volvox carteri. The sequence continues at coordinate 378,473 of NW_003307597.1, forward strand.
ACAACCAGCGGCACCGGCACCGGCGGCGGCGCCTCCACATCCAAGGATCCCTCCACCGCAGACACGGAAGCAGGAATGGGTGGCATAGCCGCAGCCAAGTTCGGAATCTGCACCGCGTTGTGCTGCTGCATTTGCTGCTGCTCCTTTTTCAGCTCCGAAGGCAGAGCAAGCGATGGCAGTTGGCGGCTGTAAACCGGGAAAGATATATTGCTTGGGCCTCTGCTGGGGCCGGCACTCGTGAAGCTGAAGGCCCTTTGAACTGGCGGGGTCGTCGGAGTCATCCCCTGGTGCAGCACGCCAGCACCGTACGGCAGCGGAGGGGTACGCGGCTGTATTGTCCCATGGCGAGCTGCCACTGCCGCGGCGAGTACAGGATCGGCCGCTGCCGCCCCCGCAAAGTCCCAGGGCTGCGGCACGTCCCCTGCGGATCGACGACGGCTGCGGAGCTGCCCATGGCGTTTGCCCGGAGCCTGTTGCGGCCGCTGTTGCTGCTGCTGCTGCTGTTGTTGTTGCTGCTGAGACTGCGCCACGGCGACGGCGGCGGTACGTCGTCGGGCGCCCCAGCCGCGGCTACGAGTTGAAGGTGCAGCGGACGAGTTGGTGGTGCTGGCGGCGGCCTTGATTCGGGCCAGCCCGGTGACACGTGCAGCAGCAGCGCGCCAACGGCCCACAGCAGCCGGTTGGGGGGACGCGGCGGTAGCGCTGCCGCCGCCGCCGCCGCCGCCACCGCTCCGTGGTGTGCCCGCTTTGGCCCCGTCACCACTGCCGCCGGAGTTCCGGATCCCGCGAATCAGCTCTATCCAAGACTTCGAGCGCAATGGTTCGGCGGCACCACCGTGGCCAATGCTGCCTCTGGCACCACCGCTGCTGGCGTAGATTTCCACGCCGCTGACCACCCTAGCGGCCACAAGACGCTCCCTAAGCTCTTGAGTGCGCGGTGTCGACTCCAGGATGCCTTCCAGATTTGCAAAGAGTCTTTGCTGTTCCTGCCGTTGGGACTGGAGCACGGTCAGCATCGCCGCAGTTTGCCTTATCAAGGCATTCATGACGGACAGTACAAGCCGGCGGAACTGCTCCCCATCAGATAGCTCGTCCGGAAATAAACCGTTATGCCGTACCACCGTGCCGCAACAGCTGCCGCCGCCTGCAGTACGGTCTTGGTCGTGCTGTTTCTGTGAAGAGTTACCGCCGCTCCGTGTCTCAACCTCCAAATGCTGCTGCTGCTGCTGTTGTTGTTGTTGTTGTTGCTGCTGCTGTTGTTGCTGCTGCTGTTGCTGTTTCGGTGAGAATACTGGCTCCTGTTGCTCTTGCAAGTCAGGAGCCGCGGGCACCGCCGACCATTGTCTGGTAACTTTGATTGACAGCGAAAGCTCCAATCCGTAGCGTGGACTGCGCAGCTCTTTCCCCGCAGTTCTAAAAGGTGACGGTTCGAGGGCCGGAGGCACCTGCGACTGCGCCTGTAGCTGCAGCGGCGTCTTTGGCATTGGCGGCGGTGTCGAAAGGCTTGCCGGCGGCTGCTCGCTAGCCTTCAAGAGGCTAGGTCCGCTCCGTATACCGGTACTACCGGTGCGCACCATGGACACCGCCGGTGCCGGTGCCGGTGCCGCCACTGATGTCGCCATCCCCGTGGCTCCATCTGCACTTGTGGCGTTTCCTTGCACCATCGTCAGTTCTCTGTTAAGCTCGGAAAGAAGCTGATGCAACCGGGAATCCCAGGAGCCCTCGGGCTGTCGCCGCAGTCCAGTGCCACCGGCGGCAGTGGTGGTGGCGGTGGCCGCCGTGTTAGCCTGTGCAAAAGTGGAGGTGAAGGGTGATGTTGCGCTGGCCACACATATCTCCGGATCTGCGTTGACACTGCTGTCAAATTTGACACGGCTTCCGGTACGAAGATTCTTCCGGCTGGTCGAGGCGGCTGAAGGGCCGGCGTGCATGGCCGAGGCTGTTGCCGCCAGACCCTGGACTACAGCGGCCACAGCCGCCGGGGCAGAGGCAGTGCAAGCTTGATTGTTGCCCTCCACAACACCAGGAGGTTCCGCACGGGTGATAACAGGGCCGGCACTGATTAGGCCTTGGTCAGGCGCTATTTCGCTTTGCCGTACACGCAATGACACCTGGGTTGCGGCCCGGCCGAGGGGCGCCATGCCTCCGCCGCCACTGCCAACACCGTCGATGTCGCTGATGGCAGTTGCGACTGCCGCCGATCCCATCGCCGTCGCAGCCAGGTTGTTGCCCGCCAACACCTCAAGCGCTGGTGCTGCCAAAGACGGTGTCGGCACCGCGATCCTGCTGTTGCTGTTCCCCGTGTTGTTGGCGTCAAATTGGTCGCCACCGTTGCCGTTGTCACCGTTGCGACCGTTGGTGGCGGAGGCCGTTATGGAAGCAGGACGGTTATTGCCAACGGTCTCCATACTGCTATGGGACGGCCTGACCACGCTGTTCCGTAGCTGCCCCATGCGCTGTACGAGGTTCATTGCAACAGCGGCCACTGCCGCCTCCAATGACAACGATGTCGATGCCTCGGCATTCCCAGGCCAGGCCAGCGCCGGCGAGCTGCAGCCCCGCCTGCTGCCCCTTCCATCACCGCCTCTACCGCTGGCCTCGTCCACCACAACCTCCGGCCCGTCGGACCCGCCGACGCGCCACAACGCACATTCAAGCTCCACCTCAACATGCGGCCCCGGCTCCGGCATGACGCTTCCTCGGGAGGAGGTACGCTGCGGCTGCTTGGACGCGGCAGACCCATGGGTCAATGTATCGCGCTGCACCTGCCCTGCGTGTACCACCTTACCCGCATCATTATCCCGCAGCTGCGGCACCCGTCGCCCCCTCCGCAGCAGCAGCTGCGCGAGCAGCTGCTCCAGCTCCCCGGCACTGAGCCAGTCGTCGTCTACCGCGACCTCCAGAGTCCTTGCGTGCGGCAATGAGCACATGTGCAAGTGTGTTATATCCACCAGCATCCTTAAATAGTGCCACAATAATGGTTATTGATCGTCCATGGCCACCCCTCAAGCTTTTACGGACGCCTTCCCCTCCTCCCCCCACGCATTCGTCCGGAACTGGTGACGTGTATCTCATTAATTTCATGCAAGTGTGAATACGTGTGAGTTCCAAATCTGACAGGTCAGGTTGTGCGAATCCCCATGAAAGCATTCGCAGGGTAGCGAAGTAAAGCGCTACATTGCGAATGCTTTATTTACTGCACACTTAAGGATCATTCTCCGTATTCCTGTATTGATGTTTGTGCTCCTGTACGTATACGTACACGTATACGACAACATGTCAGCAATCACGTGCACATGTTCATGCGGTACATGCTATGTATGCATATATACGATATGTCTCTCCCGAGCTAGCGTCCCGAACCATGTGCCGAATGCCCGCAAAGGCAGTGCTGCTTCCAGGCAGTGCCGCCACCGAGCAATAATACCCTATGAACATAACTTATTGACGGCGCAGGTGCCAATAATTAACACGGGCACTGGAGCTAACTTTACGCCTTACACAACACCTTTGTCGCATGGAATGAAGGAACCCCGCAGCATTGCCTAAACAGGCCATAGCCCTGGGAACGCCCCTCACCTGCAACCCACATCCGGTCGCCGAGCCGCAGCTAGACTGACCGCCAGCTTATGGCGCAGCTGGCTTGCCTTAGCTAATAGGGAATCCATCGTTGAGGTGTGCGAGTGGCCGCCGCTCTTGCGGCGCTGTCGGCGTGGGGGCACCGTGTTGCTCACCGTCTTCATGATGGACTTGTTTTTCGGGGCGCTACTGAAGATGCGCTGCAGTTTCGAAAAGGGGGAGGGTGGAAAGGGGGCCCGGAGGAAGAAGAGGGAGAACGAAAGAGTGTGAAAGCGGAAAACGGGAAAAAAAGGAGGGAAGAGCGGTGAATGTAGGAAGACCTCTGCGGCGGAAGGGAGTGGAGGAAAGGATGTCTGAGAGACAGGTGTAGGATCCTGTCGAAATCCGGATTTCGACAATCTCTAAAACTCTAAAACCCTAAAGCCTAACATTTTTTTCATTTCTTTGAAGGCGCACGTTCAGCCTTGCAAGGATGTTTACACAACATGAACTATCTTTTGATAAAATTTTCTGGACTAAAAATATTTTGTTTAATTATCATAATTTTTAGTTTCGTTACCTGCCACCACCACCAGGTAATTTGGGCAATCTCAGTGGATGCGAGCGGCTCATTTTTGTTCGCCATCTGGGGGGGTTTTCAGCAGCCAGGATGATGATCAGGCGGCAGAGGAAAAAACATCGGTTGCGGAGGTCATCAAGGTGCGGATAAGGGCAGTAAGGAGAGAATAAGAGCGAGAGAGGTGCAGGGGGAGACCTGCTGCCAGTGTTGAAGAACGACAATGTGCATGAACACACTAACCTTGGCAATGGGTAAATGAGGATCGGGTAAAAAGGGTAAATGATGCTAGTTACTAGCTAATCTTATTGCGGTTATGCAAGGTGCACTTTCAGGAACGCATTTTTGTACGGCGTGCCGCGGGTGTCACCGATGATTCTTAGAACCGTGTGCAAACGGACCTCCCACCTTCAGTTCGCTGAAGGGCCATGCCAACAGGGCCATCACGAAGTGCTGAAGCGTGAAGATAAAGAAAAGAGGGCCGCAGATCGTCACGACCCAGCTCATAAACATGTAGGCGCCGTTTGCTTGGTTGTTCGGCTGCGAGGAGAACGAGCGTCAGGCGCCATACGGTCAATATATGGGCAATTCATTGCCCATTTGAATATTCAAATATCACAATGAAAAAGGATTTGGTTTCCGATCATGGTCCGATGCATACATGAAAGCATATAATTTCCTTTTTATAATTTTTTATTACACAATTTTCTTTCTCAGGGCTTCTGGGTCACGTCCCATTCACGATAGAGCGCTTCTGGCACATTCCTCCCGTACAAGCTACTTACGTCATGGATGGCATGTACGACATCGAGTGCTTTGCTTGAATCCAGCGCGGTAATGAAGTACGTGATGGTCCACACAACGCCATCTGCCGCGCGGCTCAGCTGCTCTATCGTATCGCCCCAAAGCACCACCAGCATCATCGCAAACATGACCAGGATGATAACGAGAACCAGCACGAAGCCCGCCAGGTCGGGGACCATTCGCGCGAGAGTACCAGAGATAATGGAGAGGCGCGGCTGGAATGACAGACGATGAACCAGCCGCATGATCAACAGCACGAGCACGAGACCCTGGATACGTGGGGAGCAGATAGGAAGGTGTGATGAGGGCTTTAGGAGGGAGGAGTAAGGTAGCTAATGCCTTGGACAAAAACAAAATGGGGCATCAGAAAACGAAAACCATGGGGAAGAGAAGAGGCTGCAAAAGGGAAGGGGGAAGGCAGAGAGGGAGAAGGAAGAGCAGGAAATGGTTTGTTGGGTTGCGTGGGAGGTTGTGAGTCTCAGTCGTGGTGGTAATAGCTGGTGTGTGTATATGTGTATGTATGTATGTATGTGTGTATGTGTGTATGTGTGTATGTATGTATGTGTGTATGTGTGTATGTGTGTATGTGTGCATATGTAGCTAATAAAATATAGGTGATTTTTGCCACCGACAAATCCATTATCGCTTTTCTCAAGGGGTATATACGTATACAAATCCGCATAGGCGCGCATACATATTTAAGACGAGCGTATATTTAATGTATGTGGGCGCATTTCCTTATCACACTATGCCACACCTGGAAGAAGTTGTACAGCATCCACATGTCGCGCATGTGCAGGACCTGAGAGGTGCGTGATAGCGGCGGAAAGCATTTCAAACTGGTTGGTTAACTGGTGTTGGCGGAGGTCGGTTGGGTATCCAATTTTGTGCAGCCTCACTTAAGCTCTTAGAAGACAGAACCAGTGGCGCGCAAAAAGATGTTGTTTTTATTAATTAGTTAATCCATTAGAGCAAAAATGAGCAAGGAGATGACCATGCATGAGCTTCAGAGACACAGCCCGGCGACTAGGCAAGCTGAAGAAATGTACTGAAAGTCCCCGACGAAAAATCTTTCATGGCATGCTGCCGTACCTTGTCGTACAGGATAGCGACCCCTTCCAGGCCGCTGGTATCCTCTGGCAATGTCCAGCGCAATGGGTCACCTGGCGCCGGCAACGTTGCATTGTCTCGTCCCGCAGTCAAACGCCGAAGCATGAAAATATGCGCTGGCGCTCCGCTTAGCGAGTCGTACACGTCGTACCTTTTTGGAGTAAAATACAGAAACAAGGCAGGGCCCATGTGTTACCTGTCTGATGTCACATTACATATTATGAAATGTCATAAAACACAATAAAATACCGCAGCCCAAGCAAAACGAAATTTACCCCACACACACCTACTCCGCACAGCTGCCGCATCGAATCATGCGAACCTTCCGAAACGCCTCAACCGCCAATATGAATCAACCCTTCCCAACCGCAGACCAACAAAAAGCTAAACCCATCCACGGAAGCTGCCAATCCAAGTCAGAGGAGGGTTTTCCAAAACACCAAAAACCTTTCTTTAGGGACACGCGTGGCGCGCCACACCCAGCCAAATTAGCTACATCGCTCTTAGCGGGCCCCAGCGACGTACCTCAGCCGCTGTGGACCATCCCTGGAGAGCTGCAGAGAGTAGATAAACAGGATGGCAAGGCAAGCCGCCATGAACCCGCACACCATAAGCTCGTATGCTGCCCAAAATGGAGTCATACGCGCTCGATATTTCCGAACCGCTTTCACGCCCTGAGGAGGGGGAGGGATTTAAGGGTTTTAGTGTTCAAGGGTTCCAATGTTTGTGGGTTTTAGTGTTCAAGGGTTTCAATGTTTGTGGGTTTTAGTGTTCAAGGGTTTCAATGTTTGTGGGTTTTAGTGTTCAAGGGTTTCAATGTTTGTGGGTTTTAGTGTTCAAGGGTTTCAATGTTTAGAGGGCATAAGGACTTATGCTTACAGGGTACAGCCCGCCCACATATGCGGGGTGGAAGGGAAATGACGATGTGGTGTACCCAATCGAATCTCCCCAACAGAAAAAACGGAAAAAAGATGACAAAAACCTACCTTTTTGCTCCTTATCGCCACGACCTCTTGTTCCTGCCCCATCAGTCGTACTGCTGCCGCCTTGGGATCCTCCGGCACACGACTAGGCATCCCCAACGGCATCGTAAGTTGCGGCCCCCTTGGACGTTTCCCATCGTCCTGGAAGCTGTAGCTTGGATTGGATGTCATCATGATGGACTTGTCGTACCCAACTGCTAACCCCCTGCTCACGACCTTGGATGAGTTCCGGGATAGTGAAGCTCCTCCAAATGACAGCTTGGAGTTGAAGGACTTCTGCGAATACGACGTCGTACGGCTGCCAGGAAGAAGCCTGGATCGAGCATATTGATTGGGGCCATCACCACCGCGGACGCCGACGCGACCACCAGTGTTCATATGCACCCTACTGAAATACCCGCTCGCCGTGCCAGCGGGACGTGCTTTTGCTGCAGGGTCATTGCCAAGGCTGCCTTCCCTGCCGTACAAGCCACGGTACGACGAGTTGTTGCGGTATAGGTCGTCAATGATATTTGACGCGCATGACTGCTCAGTGGCTTTACACCCCGGCCTCAACGGCTGCAGTTCGCGCCATTCCTTCGCTCCGTTTTCGCCGCAGTACCGCATGTCGTACTCGGTCGCCTCGCCGATGCCGTACGGGCCCCGGGAAATCAGGCCGTCGCCGGTGCCGTTACCGCTACCGCTGGCGGTGCCTTCACCGTCGCCCTCCTCTTCCTGCAACTCCTGTTCTAACTCCGCCTCCAGCTCCGCCTCCACAGCGGCCTCCAACTCCGCCTCCACAGCGGCCTCCAGCTCCGCCTCCACAGCGGCCTCTAACTCTGCCTCAGCCTCCATACACATCTCCCCGTCTCGTAGTTCCAAGTCCTCGTCGGCCTCTCCTTGCTGTCCGCCCTCGTCCTCCCTTCCCCCGCTGCTTGGTGTGCGGTCCCCTTGGCGGTCTGTAGGCAATGCCGCCCCGGCAGCAGCGGCGCCGACTCCAGATAGTGGTGACAACGATAAGGAACCCGCCGTCGGCTGGGGACCATCACCAGCGACCCGTGGGTCAGAACCACTACCAAGAACGGGCTCCGGAACCGCCTGGTCCTGCCGCCGCATGCTGTTGGTTCCAGTACTTGGGACAAACAAAGAGCTTTTAGAGCGTCCCGCCAGGGCTGCGGCCGTGCCGCCGGCAGCGGCGGTGGCTGCCACCGCAGCCGTCATACTCATACCACGACGCGCATGCATTTTGAGAAGTCGCTTCAATGCACGCGCGCGGAGGCGATCTTCCTGCACACTCACGACTATATCGTAGACCGTGGACGCGAAGTACCAGGCCGCCAGCAGCACGAGTAGAAGGTCCGGGATTACGAACCGGATCCCGCCGTCCTGCCGAAATGGCGGGCAGGTTCGTGTACGTGATTTTTTTTTTGATGACTAAAATCACATCACACTCCCAATGCTTTACTTAATAACCAGGTTTCAATCGGCTATCCGTTCATGGGTCGAGGGTAGTAGTAGAGCGAGCAAGGGTGAACTGATAACGGTTAAATTAGTTATCGGTGGTTTGCATGTCGGTCTTGAGGGAGAGTTAGAAGGCGGGGCAGATCCCAGTAGCTTCCACGGAAACGGCCAATGGATAGTTAGTTCTCCTGCCTGGCCAGGTCTAAGTCTTGTCTTCTTAGGCGACCCGGACATCGATGTACAACATGGACCACCGAGCTCCGGAACAATTCGGAAAAGGAAACCCTCAAGTACAGACGTTCCATGCAGCTTTTCGCCCCTTCCAGTTCCCTTTCCAATTTCCCGTAAGATTTCAACGCATACGTGTTCAAATCCCATTGCCGCAGGGTGTTAGGGTTCCAGACATCTGACGTCTATCTAAGCCGTTGCTAATGACTTGCAGGTCAAGTGAGCCCCCGGCCACTTCAAGTCCTACCGAGTGCGACATATAGCTATTTCTTCGAGCCCAACACCACACACCTATACCTCAACTCCCCTTACCCCCCTCACCTTGTTCGAAAGCGTCCACGTCACTGCCGGCAGACCGGTCACACTGAAGGAAGCTTCCACCAGACCTTGAGAGCCCCAACGGAACACGGCGCGCCAGTAGCCAAATATACGTAGGTCGGAGTTGTATGACACCACTTGGGCAGTCATGCTAAAACAGGCAATATAGTAGCAGGCAGGATGGCGGTGGGCAATATCATGTCATATAAAAGCAGGTAGGGCAACAGCGGGCAGGGCAGAGTGGGCAGCAGTAGAGGGAAAAGGGTCTCAAAAATGCGCGGGGATAGCGGGATAGGAGCATGGGCTTTAGGCAGAAAAGTTGGAATACACAACTCTGGTCTTGAAGAGTTTTACATTTTTATGGAAAATCATTGACCACCCTGAACATGCGGTGTAGCGGTTGTAGGTTCAATACCCATGGCCAGCACAACTTTTATTGCGGACCTACAGAAGCGTTTAAAAAGCACCATGCCGAATTACAACTGAGGATTTTCATCGGGATGACTACACGATCGAGGATCCTCCATCTAAGGCACAATGATCCGTACTTGCAGCATCTGTACACACCGCTTCAAATCGTATAAGACTCCCGGTTCCCGACGGATGTACGAAATGTACGAACGGCAAGCCACCCGGTGCCCACTTTGCCGTACCTCTCTGTAAGATGGGCATTCAGGTATCCTCCCTGGCGTAGCGCCGCTAACACGTGCTGAAGTCGAGTAGCTGTGAGGGCCGTGTCCAACAGTACCGGAAAACCGCCCCCACCCAGCCCCGCCAGGGGAATTGGAGAAGGATGAAAACCGTACGGCACGCCATTGCGGTTGAGGAACCCGGCCTGGGACGAGGTGTTGTAGTAGTCCTCTGTGGAGGGCGGTTTGAAGTCGTTGTTAGTCGTTAGTCGTTAGTTGTTAGCCCGACGTTCATCCTTAGTCGAAAGGTTAACATAGAGCGTGTGTACGTGGCAGAGTCTTCACAGCGCCAGCGGTGTCAGAGATTTGAACAATAACCAGATAGTTAAAAAGGAATTGTTGTTGAGGCGGAGGATGGCTGTACCTCTGTGTATTTATATAAGAAATTTTCTGGGGCCGTGAGCGTACTGAACTCTCTTTATTATTATATCGGTAAGAACAGGAAAAACCACATTATACAGCGGTTACGAGGGTTGCTTGTTTAGGTCCAGACTAAAACCTTAAGTACAGCAGATGATAAAAATCGTGAAAGCTCAAACCAAAGCCCTTGTTGAAACTGTCCGTATCTGATCAAATGCCGTACCTGGACGAGATTCCAGATCCGCGTCGTACAGGTCGGACGCTCGGTTGAACACGGCATCCACACCGATGCCTTCTGTGACCGTTTCTGCCTTGTTGCCGTCCACCGCCGGCCCACCGTACGTTAGGCTGTAGTACGGCGTGCACTCGACAGCCAGCGCGCCAGGGAAGGGCCCGCCGCCATCATCGTCTGGCGGCGTGCAGGTGTCGTACCGCTCTCTGAGTACATCTGCTGGGATGCGCCGTTGGTGCAGGAAGACGCCAGCGACAATGGCGGAGCCACCAGTTCCCAATACCCTCGGCGGTACGGCTGATGCTGACGCGGCGTCGTCAATAAAAACTGTCCTCAAAAGGTTTGCGTTCGTAACCTCGTACCCGCCAAATGAACCCGTACGGGTATTAGTCGTAACGGTCCTCAGTACTCGACGTCGAGCCACGATGTCGAACAACCGCCGGTGGACTGCGGACACCAGGCTCCCCACATGTTCCGGCTGTCGCTGCTGCTGTTGCTGCTGCTGCTGCAGGCGGCGGCGACGGCTGCTACTGCCATCACCACCGCTTCCCCCGACACTCCCGTTCCCACCACCGCTACTGCCAACTTCGGTAAAGCGCTCCATATTAAACTTGAACCACGCACCCTGCCGAACGCCGCGCAATGCCATACAATTCTCCATCTGTTTCCAATCGTCGCTAGTCGTGTCGTACCCGTAGGCCTCAAGGCTGCTGAGTACGACAGCCGTCGTCAGTGCAGCGATCTGAGTGGCGCCGGTGGCGGCTGCGAGCGCTGCTTCTGTTAGCGTAGAGATAGCGGACAGAGCGTCATCGTTGGCGGCTTGAACTGCCAAAGTCATGTCCAGGAGAGTCAATATTTCTTGGGCTGTAGCGCTGGCGTTGGTTAGGGCTGTGGTGGCGAGGCTCTGCAGGTGGTGAAACCCCGTGCGAGTTGGGATAAATTCATGAAGCATTGAAATCCATGTGGTATAGGAACCATAATGACAAGCGCAAGGATATGTTCAGAATATGGTTATAAGGGTTGGTTTTAGAGTTTTAGGGTAAGGTTTTAGGGTTTTAGCAAATAGAGTATTAGAACTTCGAACCTGATTTGGGGACAGCGTTGGGAATCCAAGAATCGTAAAAATTCAAGCGGAACCATGTGATGTCGATTGATCTTGAATTGAATTGGATTGTTACAGAGTGGGAGGCTTCTGGGCCACCTGAACACATTGTCATTTCTACGATTTATCATACAATACAGCACCATCCACCATTCATGATATAAAATGGCGGTTGTGGACCCACACTTACATGCGCCTCCTCGTAAGCCTGCAGTACTGCACTGTCGTACTGATCGTACTTGTCCTCCATTTGCATGAAGGTGGTTTTTGACGCCAACGTCGCCTCCAGCATCGTGTCATGTAAGTCCACGATCGCGGCTGTAGCACCCGCCAGCGCCGCCAGCATTATATTCGTCGGGTCAAGATCTGGTGTCGCACAGGACGCCGTTAGGTTGCCAACAGACAGCACCGCCGTAAACCCGGACTGTGCAGATGGCGGTGGCGGTGGCGGCGGTGGCGGCGGTGGCGCACCTGGCGACGCCGTTACGACAAGTGTAACAGGTGCCGACGGAGGTAGTGATGCTGCACTGGCATTTGCCAAGGCAGCGGCAGCGGCAGTGCAGTTTGAAATCTGCAGCAGCGACCGTCTAGCGCGGCGCAGCTGGCCGCCACCGCCTCCACCACTGCGCAACACTGACATTTGCCGTACTATCTCCGCCAGCCAAGAGTTTGTACGTGCAGCTGCCGCCGCCAGCACATCCGCTGCCGCCAGGACAGCATCCTGGGGAGGTCGTTTGGCCGTTCTGGAAGCGCTGGTGGATGTGACAGGGGCTTCGGAGCCCACTCCCCGGAATGCTCGTCCAGACGCTACCTGCATCACCATGGGGTAGCTGGCGGTAGCAGCTACGACGCCGCTACCGCCGTCAGATAACATGTACGGCATAGCATCCTCCCGATATGGCAGCAGCAACCTGCGTATTCCGTAATCCACGGAGACGTCAGAGCCGCCGCTTCCTGCATGGTCCTCAACAATAGCCGCAGCCGCCAGGTTCATCTGTGAAAGCGGTTGAAGTGGCAGTGATGGCGGCGGCGGCGGCAGTAGCGCCTCTTCCGTCGGCAGGTGTAAGCGCAGCTGTTGCAACTCCTCGAGCAGCGGCTTCGTGACGGCGACGCCATCCCCGCCACCCTGAGAACCGTTGGCTTCAGAGACCGAGTCCGCTGACGGGAGCGATGCAGCAGACTTTAGCTGAAGGGAAAAGCTCTCCCTGGAAGACGCCACCAACTGTGATGTTGCGGCGACCGATGACAGCCAGCTAAATGAATACGATGACGTCGACAACGGCAAACCAACCTCCACTGTTAAGGAGACCATGAGCGCACACGACAGGTATGCAAGTACGGCATCCTCTGGCTGTCCCGCCGCCGCCTCTGCCGACAAGATCTGTCGCGCCGCGCCGGGCCCGAACGGTTTTTAATGAAGTTGTGTACGACAGAAGGGTCCCGTCAGTACGGCATGGAGAAACGGTGAGTGATACAGCTAGCGAGATGCAATGCGATTGTGAATGTGGATTTGTTTACTAAAATATTAGTAAAGGTGACAAGCATCAGTAGCATCAGATTGAAAGGACGAAAGACCGGAAATGAAGTGTGGGCTGAGAGACGAGACTGGGCAACAGCAGCACCCGTAATCCCTGACCATAGAACAACTCACCTCAGCTGCAGTCACATTTACCGATCGAACAGTCTCCGGTTCAACACCGAACACCGACGAATACTCCGCAACCAACTGCGCCTGAAGCTGCGGATCCATGCGCAGCTGCCGTACGAACATTGCCGCTGCATTGTACGCCATCGCAGTAATGTTGATGTCGCCACCATCCATGGCATCAGGGGGCGGCGATGGTAACGGCGCCGCTGGTGGTGCTGGTGCCGGCAGGGGCGTGGGCACTTGTGTGGGTGCGGGCGGGCTCGGCGGCGACGGCGGCGACGGCGGCGGCAGAGGCGGCGCCGGCGGAGGAGGAAACGGCAACGCCGGCAGCGAGGCGGTGAAGTTGAGGGAGAGGCTCAATGAGGCCCGCTCCTCCACGATCACGACTCGTGTCATGGAGGCGCTCCAGGAGTCGGAGTCTGTGACGGTGTACCTAAGGTTTTGAGGAGGCGGAGGAAGAGGATGACAAGCATCACATTACAGCAGACGCCAGGTTGTGATTATGCAACTGTGAACATGGTGAACGTTCATTTACTCCGTCATGCGTTTTGCCCTATCCGTACTTTGTCGTAAAAAATGCCGTACATACAGTTACGGAGGTCTTCACGGTCATTTAGATACACGCTTGGGTCGTGGCTGGCCGATACAGTGTTTGAATGTGGTTGGCATCGCTGCCCCAGTGGGGCTTCCCCCGTCGGATTCCCTCATTCCGTACACATGCCGTACCTGAGTGTGTAAATACCCGGGGCGCACGCTCCGGCTGTCAGAAACTCCGCTGAACATAAAGCGCATGCAGAGGACTGCTGCTGTACGGCAGTGACGTCATCATTGGTGGCGCTGGCATCGGCCGCTTCGGTGCCGTCAGCAGAGGAGTCAGCATCCGGTGCCGGCGGCGCCGGCGGCGCCGTCACGGCTGTGCAGATGGGAACCACCTGGGGGCAGTTGACGGTTGGTGGTTATTATCGTTGGTTAGTGTTGAGAGAGTCTTACAGCGCAGCTTAGTGTTGAGAGAGTCTTACAGCGCATACGAGGCCGTGTTGGGTGGTGTTAAGTGGTGTGAGTGGATATCTCTGTTGCGCGGGCGCGACAATGGATCTAAAAGGCCGCGTAGCTGTGGGAAGCCGGGAGTACGGGGGTACGACAACCGGTTTTGAACCTCTATCGACGGCGCTGGGTTGCCCTGCCGCGTATCATGATTGCACCTGAAATGAATGATGAAGAGCTCTAATCGAGTAAGTGCTTTTGGTTTTCAGGGTTTTGGATTTTCAGGGTTTTGGATTTTCACGGTTTCAGGGATGATGATACATGCTAAAGGTTTCAGGTTGCTTGACTCGTTTCTAATTTAATGGAAGCATACAGATTAATAACACACCAAAGCGAGCAAACACAGGCCAACACAGACCAACCGTGATAGAACGTGATAGGTCGCCGTCGGTCGCATCCGCTGCCACGGCCCCGCACGACGTGATGCTGCTTATCGACTCGCACGGCAGGAACGAGTACGGCGCAGGCCTGCCGTACGGTACATAAACCTGATGATCCTGGCCGTAAAGCGGCCCACTGGTTCCGTTGAGCACCGACGCCATAACGGTCGCATTAACCAGCGTCGTCGCATTCAGCGCCGCCGCGGTCAAAGTTGAGCTGGCGGCGGCTGCACCGTCAACAAGGAACAGCACTGGCCCTAGCGCCGTTGCCGCTGCGGCTGTGGCGGCCGCCACCGAGCTGGGAATTATGTTGCGCGTGTCACAAGGGACATCGCTGCAGGTCTTATCGCCCTCGCAGTAGTATCGACCCGCGGCACAGGGGCTGATGATGGTGATTTGTCGTGCTGCCGTCGCCCGCGGGACCTTCGCCCACTTGTCGAACACCACGAACAAGATCTCTTGCAAGGAGCCAACTGTACGGCAAACATACCGCACAGGATCACACAGAACAGCAGTACGGCAGTAACGTCAAAATCCATCCAAAAATGCGTACGGACAGGGCATGGACATGGGTTGAAGCTATAGGAGGCATGCGATGCGATGCGTCCAGGGATGGACATGCCTGTCAACAGAATCTATATCATTGTAGCTGTCAATGTTCATTGACTCTTGGCCATCAGGTGCTCATATATTTGCTACAAAAATGAGCTCTTCATTTCCCGTTTGCCAATTTATCAAATACCTCACTTCAATCCCTGCCCCCTTCTGCAGTTGCGTGAGTGCGACGAAAAAGACGGTAATTAATGGACAATCGTGCACCAGCTATCCATGTCTATTCCATCGTAGCTATGAACACCAGCTTTGTTTAGAGGCAGAATGCCGTACCCTTGGCGCTGGGGTTGAGGCAGCCCTCGATGCCCTTTTTCCAGAATTCGTGTCCAGAACAGGCTATGCCATCTGACACGCACTTGGCGGGCGGACATACATACACCTGCGACGGTGAGTAGGAGGTAATCAAATGTGGACTTTGCAGTAATTTGGACATGAGCAGAATGAAAAGGCGGGTCTTTGATGGCGCCGGTGCTTCTGGGGTGTGCTCATAAATGAGCGTTGTGGTTGCGTATGTGACCAATGTGCTCAAGTGTTGAAAACACATCAAGATTGCAACATCTATCTAAAATTTACTACAAACGTACGACGGAATTCCGTCCAAGAAAGAGGTATACGACATGTACATGTGTAATGGCGATGCAACGGCACATACATGCGCATGACGCGACATTCGTACATTGGAGAGTAACGCAACTCCGAAGGCGCATACAGACAAAAATACACACATATATACATACATATACACACATATACATACATACATATACATACATACATACATACATACATACATACATACCTGTCCGGTGATGTTCGTCCCAAAACGGTCCGTGGCTGCCACTCCGGGATCACAAAGAACTCCAGGGGAGGCTCCAGAGCCTTGCCCACACCAGCTGTACGACGCGCCACGTGGCAATGAAACGGCCGTACCACGTACGGCATCGCTCTCCAGGAGCACAAGAGTCGGAGAGTCCGCGATTACGACTTTGGATCCGGATTCAGAAGAGGTCTGTGTTGAAGATCCGGATCCGGAATCCACAGAGCTGCTGCTGCTACCACTGCTACTGCTACTGCTGCTGTTGCCATTGTTGCCGCTTGATAAGGTGCTACAGACTCCGTCTGTAGGACAAGGAAGGAAGGAAGGAAGGAAGGAAAGGTAAAAGGAAAAACGTTACAGGACGGGGCCCTAACTTGCTCCGTTTGCCTCCTGCTCTTGGGGAGGGAGCAAGGACAGGGGGTGGCCTTCTCAAAACAAGTGGTAACTGGAAAGGGCAGTCCATCATGGTAATAAACTTAGCGCTACTGCTATTGCACTGTGCCGTATTACCGATGATGCGGACGCTGGCGAGACCTACAAAAATGGTACTAATGAGGATAAGAATGACGGCGATGCTAAATGTATTCCCTCTGCTCCATTCCCACAAATTACAGAACATAACAGCTGTCATGGCCTTTTGAAATTCAAATTGCCCTTCCCTCCCCTCCCCTCTTTGACCACCTCATCCAAGGGGATGAATAAGCCCTCCCTCCAAAAGCCTCTCCATAGCTCCAAAATCCAAAAGCCTTCCAAGCACTTGAAGCCCCCCCCTTCTAGAACAATCATAAAACAAATTTTCAAAAAATTTCCAAAAATCCGCCAAACCCTGTAACATTATTCGAAGTACGCGAAATCCCCAAAACGCTGAAGTCCTACCCTAAAACCCCGAAAACTTACCAAAAGAGCAGCTCAGGCCCCCTCCAGCAGTACACACCACCTCCGAAGAAGGGCATATCAGGAGTGTGCGCGCTACCCACGCTGCAGCACCACCAGAGTCCGTCACCGTGTAATTAATCACGTACGTCCCCGCCGCGGCGGTGTCGATGCCGCACGATGCCAGGCCGACGCCACTACTGACGCCGCCACCGCAGAGACGCACCAGCGGGCCGAGGTTACCGTCCTCGGCATCGGTGGCGACGACCCCGGGGTCGCAGATGTCCCGCAAACCCGACTGGCGTGTGCATGGCGCGTAGCTGCGGAACTGACCCTCCACGAGGGCGACCACGGGCTCTCCCAACAGGGTGATCTGCGGCGGTGTGTTGGTGCCGGCGGCTGTGGTAGAGCTGCCGCCGCCGCTGCTGCCGCCCCCGCCCCCGCCGCCGCTGACACCGCAGATCCCTGCCGTACTGCACGCCGCCAGGCCGTCTTCGGTCTCATTGGCGCCGCAGACGCGCTCGCCATCGGCGCAGATGACGTACACACGTCGGAACGCGACGGCACGGTTTCCCGCGGAGTCGGTGGCGATGTAGGTGATGAGATACGGGTCGGATTGTGCACGGGGTATCCGGGTATCCAGAGCTCCCTCTGCTGGATAGGAGCGCGCCACGGAGGCGCTGACGTCACCGTCGACGTCATCGATTGCACTGTACGGCATTTGTGATAACAGGAAGCATCAGGATGTAAGGAAAACACCGAACAGGTGTACGGGTAGCCGTACAGGTGTACGAACTGCCATGCTAGTACAGTGAGATTGGAGCAGCAGTAGAATCCATCCAACCATCCATCCGTTCATTAAGCAGTTGAGTTCCGGGGGTATTCAAATATTTGGCGGTTGGTCAAGGAGATAAAGAGGCTAATATCGCATTTTTCATGCAATGTACGGCATGGTATGCCGTACTCTGACATGCTACACTCTGGAGCGGTTTAGGGTTTAAGTTCTCAACAGAAAATACATATCAAAAAGGCTTTTGTGGGGCTATAACTTACGTTGCACCTGGATCTGTGAACGGCGTATTAGCAAGCAGAAAGGTGATTCGGCCTCGTATGGTGTTGGTGCCTGTTTTGCTCATGTAGTCGACGCCGGGGCGATAGGTCGAGGGCGGGTCAAGCAAAGTGATCACGGGGGGTGTGCGATCGACGACGGCCGCCGAGCGAGTCACCTGGAGACAGGACAGGCAAAGGAGGGGTTGGGAGGATATCTTTGTTCAGCTGACTGAAAAGCGGATGTGGAGGTGGAGGTCGATGAGGAGGAGGAGGATGAACACGGTACCAAGACACTGGCAGCCGTGGAGGACGTTGAGACGAAGGTGGAGGTGGAGGTGGAGGTGGAGGTGGAGGTGGAGGTGGGGCAAAAGGGTCGCAGCGCTAAAAAGACAGCGCGGGAATGGATTTGAAGCATGTGATGGCATGTGGGGATCGCGGGAAACGAACAGCTAGTTTTACATGAGTCGCATAGGTGTATAAATTAATTTTCAAAATAAAACCCCTGGCGCGCTGATCACGTCTAGGTGCCGTGTACGACACTTCCGTACCATGGGGGCGGAGCTCAATGACGCATCAGCACTGGAGGCCTTAAATGCGGCGGTGATCTTTGTGTTGCAGTTCTCTGAATACGGCGGGCAGGTAGACGCAGGTCGCCACAAAAAAGGTGTGCGGGATGTCAAAAAATTGGCCGTGAGGCAGTGGCGGAGGAATCGCGGAATTATAGACATGTGGGATTGGGATTGGGATTGTGAAGCAGTCCAGGGCACCGTGCGGGATGAGAGCACGAGTTACTTGGGAAACATTTTGTTGATGCTCCCCTTGCTTTGGCTTTGGCTGATCTCGCCATCCCACGACATATTCGGCCTTCGCCTTCAAGAATCCACGAAACCCTGCACAAGGAATCATCTGGATTCTGGATTCTGGATTCTGGATTCTGTGGACCATAAAACTAAGATCGAGCGAGTCACAAGCCCATTCAGCATCTGGAGCCGATAATAAGCATACCCTAAAGTTATGCCGCATACCAAAACCCTAAGTTAAAGTGGATTGCCAAGATACATTAAAAAACACTGAAAAGAAGTCTCATGCCACTTACTTCCGACGCTGCATTCACCGGAGTCCGCACAAGTAGCCTCTCCGCTTTCCTGACAGGGGTCGTACACCACTATCTGCCGTACAACTGGACGAGCAGCATTGCCCGCGGCGTCGGCGCAGCCGTAAAAAATGAGCGTCGGCACGCCGGGCGGTGTTGCCTGTGCTGTACTGATGGGCAGCCCGAAGGTGACCACGGCTGAGGCAGGCAGGGGGCCTTCAGTGCCATCCACACAAGAGGCCCCATCGTCCTGTGTTGAAGAAGAAGGCACCAACAGATCGATTGGGATCAGCAGATTTTAAATCTGAAAACGACTTCAAAAGAAAACGACTTCAAAAGAAAAAGACTTAAAAAGAAAAAGACTTAAAAAGAAAAAGGAAAGAGAGAGGATGTCAACTTATTGGTGTTGAACCCACGCACAAATACCGATAGGGAATATTTTGCTATCACACACACCGACACTCAAACATCGACACATCGACACATCCACAGTCAAACCCAAGGCCAGAACCTCGAAAGCGAGAAACAGAACATGGTTAACGGGTGCATGTTCCGGGCAAGACGGCAGGATAATAAATACATTCCCTCTACGCAATTATCCCTTGGACATAGCCTGTGGAAATACATCTCCAGTCAAAGTCCAAAATAGGCCACGTACCTCATAGCCTGATGAAAGAACATCCAGTGTCAACTCCGGCTCGCCGTACAGTGTCAGTTGCGGCGGAGCCGAGTCCGTTTTGTTGAAGTACGACTTGGGTACGGTACGGGAGCTGGTTGTCGTGGGTCCCAGCCGCGCGACGGTGTTATTGGGGAGTACGGCAGCTACTACCGGAGATGCAATCGCATCCTCCAAATTGGCGGAGTTCAACCACGGCGCCGGGAAAAGGGCAGTTGCCTGAATAGGACAGGCATTGGATAAAGCAAGAAGCTTGGAGTCGGGAAGCGACCCGTGGGTCGGTATGGCGGCAGCTCCGTGGCCCCGGGGTCTTTCAAAACACGTACGACAAAAATTCAAACAGGGTACCAGGACGCAGGATTGACCTATCACCAGCATTTCACGTACACGTAACAACGGGGGGCGTTCCTCTTCCGCTGCTCGGTACTATCGAAGTCAATTCGGCTTTCCAGTACAGTGCCATAATCTGTGCTGTACTTTGTCGTACCTTCAAGTAGAGCAGCACCTGGCCGGGTCCAGCAATGCCGCTGGCGCTGCTGCGTGCTGATGAGGAGCTGCTGGTATGGGAGCGGATGGACAAGAGCACCGACACCCTCAATGTGGCGACGGTGGCGGCGCCGTCGGCTGTACGACGGAGCTCGGCGGAGACCGCGGACGTGAATGCCGTCTGCAGCAATTTTCGCAGGCGACATCACGACGTCACAAGTTGTGGATCTACAACCGTGGGCTTGAGCCTTGGAGTGGGGTTGCCTAAATAGCCACCACATGGCAGCTGTATGGACGCGGCCTCAATGGGATACCCAACCAACTTTTTAGCAACCCAACCGACATCAACAACTACCAACGAACATACTGGCTGAACATGGCGGTTGGCCCGGGGGTAAGAAGAATTTTCAAAGTCAGTCGTGTTTGTTATTTTGGAAGGACTCCAACGGTTGAAAGGCAACATTTTACATAAGTATTTTCTTAGAGGCCATGTATCGCTGTGAAGTACGGCAATCGGGCTTAGATGCTTACCTGTAGTGCCGCCGGGAAGACGACGCCGGGAGTCATTCTAAGAAGAAGCGAATCTTGCAAATTCGTAATCTGCACAATGCCGTTCAGCTCCGAAAGCAGCTTCGTGTCGGGATTGCCATCCTCGCCCGCCACCGTGGGCAGGAGTACGACAGGCGGCGGCGAACGCCGTGGCGGTGACCGCTTCTTCGACATCGGCGATGGCGGCGGCCTCGGCGGGGGCCGTGGCGGCGGGGGTCGTGGCGATGGTGGCCGCGGCGGCCGCGGTGACGGCGGCCGCGGCGGCAACGGACTCGGCGGCGGCGGACTCGGCGGCGGCGGACTCGGCGGCGGCGGCGGGAACGGAATCCGCACAATGGTATCCGTAATTGCAGCGCCACCTGTTTTTACGTAGACGGACAGAACGTACTGTCTAAGTAACAGCGACGCAAAGAGAAAATAATGAGGAAATTCGGCGGAGTTCGATACCTATGCCTTGGAATGAACGCAACGACCATTACCTCCAGAATTATTGGTAATACAACCGTTCAAGACATAGGGCCCTACTGGTATACGGCAGAATATGTACAAATCCATACTTGGTCTTTCCCTGAGTCTATATCGAATTGTTACGGAGCCGTTTTTTTTGCCGGCCTGGCACCGTGCATGTTCAATCCTCCTAAAACCCTAAAACCCTAAAACCGTAACTTCAGCAGGCTACGACGATCCCAGTTTCTTAGAGCTGCAAAAAGCCTGCTTACAACGTTTCCAACTCTATCATGCGGCATCATCTGACAAACCCTCCCGGTACTTTACTTTCCCCACGTTCATGACCTTTTCCCTTTACCCGTCGAAATGGATTACAAGTCGTTTGTAAAATATAAGCCTACCTGCCCTCCTGCAGATGTACGGCAGCGCTTCATTGCACGGCACAGCCCGCCACGCCGCAGTTCGGAGCACCAGTACTGCACATGCCGGTATGCCTGCGTTAAAAGCATTGCTGCTAACGTTGCTGAGGCTGGTGTTGTCGGGGGCTGTTGGTGGTGGCGGCGGCGGCGGCGGCGGCGCCGCCGCCGGCTCTCCCCAGTCCCAACCACTATACAAAAGGCCGCCGACCCGTGGGTCATCCCAGACCCATCGATCCCCAGCCAGCGTAAGGCCCAGCCAGACCTCCGTAACGCCTGCTGCTGTAGCGGCCGGTAGCATTGCCGCCGCTGCGGCGTGCAGCTCCGTAGAACCGCTAACTGGCTGTAGCAAGCCGCTGCCGGCGGCAGCGCAAGCGGCTGCAGCCTGTGCGCGGGCCGAGGGGACTGTGAAGAGCAGTAGCTGGTCAGCGCCCACAGCTGACAGAGCAGTCGGACGGAGCAGCGCAGGCAGATCTGCACGGTATAAAGTTGTGGGGTATTTTGTGATATGCGTGTGGGGAGCAGAAGGCGGATTAGGGGGCGATAGCTGGAGTTCAGGTTTTGGAGAGGCAGCCGGAGATGGCCTTGGCGACTAACGTTCTTCTTCATCATCATCATCATCATCATCATCATTCATGGGGGCGGTTAAAGGCCCCCAGGGGACACGTCAGCGTCACGATTCAGCAGCAGGGCCGCACTCCAGGGAAGCTAGCTGCGGGTAGCTCGACTATGGGCCAAGGCAGTGACACGCGATTTTGAGGTGATGTTTCCTGTCTAGGCGATGCTTTAGGCTTTGGATACCGCTCACACGTCCTGAGGCATGTGACGCAAAACGTCTCTGGTTCCAAGCGATTACGTGTCGGTTCTTAATTTGATCTGTAATGATTTACAACGGCAGTCGACAATGCCAAGATTCTTCCCTTGAGAGGCATTGCCGAACACGGCATACTGGCTGTGATGTACGAATACCGTACGACAATGCATGGTTTCATAGCTGTCGTACCTCGCTTGCATAGGACCGGCAGTGTGTCATTGCAGGGCCGGCGATGTAGCGTACCAGGCGCAGCTAGGCCTGGCGCATCCCAGCCACCGTACATTGCCGTACAGTTGCCAGCCACCCAGAAACTGGCACCGCCAACACTCTGCGACATCAGCCGTAGCAGCGCCGCCAGTACGGCGCTATTGCTGCCGCCGCTAGCATCCACAAAGTTGGGGTCAACGGATGCAAGCTCGCCGCCGATTGCCGTACATCTATCACGTGCCGCCGAGTTTTGGAGCGCGTCGTAAAGGGCCAAGTACTGGGTAAGGCCCACCTCAATGGCGCGGCCAAGCTCCAGGGTCGGTTTCGCTGCAGCAAGGAACAAGATGAAGAGCGGAAAAGGAAAAAGGGACCAAGAGACGGCAGATCGTCTTTCGAACCGGAGATCGTTCGCTGTCTCTCTCCCTCAAGTGGCAAGCCCTGTGTTTTCCCGTAACCCTCGCCACTGTCACTTTAACTCCCTTTTCCATCCCTCCTCTTCCTTCTTCCTCCCTTCTGTCTCAACCCGTTTTCTTTGATTTAGGCCAGAATGAAGGGCAGGATGAAGGGCAGGATGAAGGGCAACACGCGGAGAAGACCTCAAGGCAGGAAACTCTGGGCTCATGGCTCATAAAAATAAATCCATTGCAAGGGCGAAGACCGAGAGATACGGGGAAATATCAACAGTTGTTTAACCGTGCGAATTTTCAGGTCGCAGCCAACGCACAGGAATCCAAGCATCCAAATTCTGAAAATAGATGCTGCAGCGTCCCGGTCGCGGAGCCTCAGCTCATGCACGCACCTCGCACGCAGATGTACGGCATCTGCGCCAACGGCGAGGCCTCCTCCCAAAGCGAAATTGCCGTCAACAAACCGGCCCTATTGCTGTCACTGTTCCTGACGTTACTGATGTTGGTACTGCCAGTACTGATGTTAGTACTGGAGGTGATGTTGCGGATGCGGATCCATGAAACGATTCCCTGTCCTGCTGCTCCAGACGGCGAGCCTGGAGGCCATGCCGTGTACGATACATTGTCGTACGACACCGACGTGTTGCTGACGCCGAGGTTTGAGGCGGCAGTGGAGTTCAGGCGTCTGACCGTCGCGTTTGCGGGCCATGTTGCGCCAGTTGTAGTGGCGGCGATCCAATGTCGCGCCTTCAAGGCGCTTGCGACAGCGGCGGCGGTTGCGGCGTCAGCGGCGGTAAAAAGAATACCTGGGTGGTAAATTGAATCAAGAACAAGAAAAAGACAATAGGGGATTAGGAAAACATGATAGGCATGAAGTTTTCAAGTATTGACCAAGGCAGGTCTCAATATAATGTTTTTGTTTGCGGAGGTACCCCTTAGACGCAACCTTAGGCGCAAAAGCGAAAAAGGGGTCAGAGGCGTCAAAGGGGGGATGGATGGATACCCCGGGTGGTAGCTAACGGCGGCGGGGAGCGAGGGAAGGGAAGATACGATACAACAGGCTATGGCCGGTGCCAGTGCCGGGTACAGCAGGCACTACCGCTGTCCTGTTCCCTGCCCCTCCTCATACACACAAACACACAGAGGTCGCATGACGACATACATGCATACAAATATACATACAAATATACATACAAATATACATACAAATATACATACAAATATACATACAAAATGCATACAAATATACATACAAATATACATACAAATATACATACAAATATACATACAAATATACATACATACATACAAAATGCATACAAATATACATACAAATATACATACAAATATACATACAAATATACATACAAATATACATACAAATATACATACAAATATACATACAAATATACATGTCCCTAACCTAACTTGGGCCTCTATCCGACTCGTATGGGCACTCGTTACACCGCTCCCTCCGGGTAACACAACTGAGGTGGCATACACACAGACACAGACATACGGCGAACAAACAGACTAACGGATGCATCCAAATCCAAACGCACCAGCATGTACCCGACGACAAGTACGGCACGCGGATGCGATGTCAGTGGGAGTGTCGTACACGTACAGCCGCCGATCGCTGGCGGCTGCGGCGCCACGAGACGCGCCATTGCTGCTCGCTCCGACGGAAGCGGCGAGTGGCACTGCAGGCAACGTCGTGGAAGGTTCAGGGCTGTTCTCAGGGGTTCTAGGGCTCGGTGTGTTCAGGGCAGCGAGGCGGGACAAACGCCTCTGAATGCCCACACGTAAGCAGACGGACAGTAACGCACGGCCATGTACGCGACCGTGCTGACAGTGCAAGGCCAGATAGGAATGAATACATACATGCTTATGTGGTCAGAAGATGTACACAGACAAGCTCGCTGAGTGACCGACGTACATTCTTTACCCAATTATAAAGAGCCTTAGGCCCCTGACCCTTGGGCCCCCTCATCATTGAATAGTAACGCAATTCTAAAAGGTGTAACACACACATACAAACACACATGCAAACACACATACAAACATACAAAAGGACACGCGCAAAGGCTATAGCCCCCCAGTCATGTCCCACCAATCCATTTCATGTTGACACACACACACACACACCCGCAGCAACGCACTGCTGACATGTCACAATAATCATCAGGGCTGTTCATGAAGGAACTCACGGAGCTCACAGACGAAGTCTAGGTTAGCCCGGCACCGATGTCGCTCGAGCCAAAGTAGCAGCGTCAAGTTCCCGTCAGCGAGTCGGACACGTACACCACCAGAGACAGGGGGGGCGCTGGTGTGCAGCAATCGACGGCGGCTGCGCTGAAGGTCGTACGGGGGTTCTGGGGCTGATGGGAATGGTGGCGACAGTGAGAGTGGCGGATTTAGAGACGCATATGATGGCGAGTATAGCGGCGGCGAAAATGACGACTGTGGTGTGTACGGATATGGAGGAGAGGAAGGCTGTGGTAATGGATGAGGCGCTGGGGGCTGAGGGGATGGCGGCAGGGGGGATGGAGGCTGTAGGGGTGGCGGATATGGAGGAGGGGAGGGCTGAGGCGCTGGGGGCTGAGGTGATGGCGGCAGGGGGGATGGAGGCTGTAGGGGTGGCGGATATGGAGGAGGGGAGGGCTGAGGCGCTGGGGGCTGAGGTGATGGCGGCAGGGGGGATGGAGGCTGTAGGGGTGGCGGATATGGAGGAGGGGAGGGCTGCGGAGATGATGGCTGAGGGGATGGCGGCAGGGGGGATGGAGGCTGTAGGGGTGGCGGATATGGAGGAGGGGAGGGCTGCGGAGATGATGGCTGAGGGGATGGCGGCGTGGGGGGAGGCTGTAGGGGTGGCGGATATGGAGGATGGTAGGTTGGCGGATATGGAGGATGGTAGGTTGGCGGATATGGAGGACGGTAGGTTGGCGAATATGGAGGACGGTAGGTTGGCGGATATGGAGGACGGTAGGTTGGCGGATATGGAGGACGGTAGGTTGGCGGATATGGAGGACGGTAGGTTGGCGGAGATGAGAAGGGTGTTGGCGGGTACGAAGGCCTCAGCAGATCAGGTGGCGATCGTGGAGGAGCTGGCGGTGGATACATGGGATTTGAAAACAGCGGGTAAGGCGGTAACGGCTGCGATTCAAGACCTGGCGGATTGGCCCATACGGGGTTGGGGTGGGGAGGGTTGGGAGTACGACGCGGCGGCGGTGGCGGCGGCGACGGCGGCGGCGGCGGCACATTCCTTAGCTTGGCAAAATGGAGTGCGATGCAGCGGTCTTCATCACCTGCCGACTGACTCTGGAACGCGTCTGACAGCTCCTCCAATAGCTCAGCCAAGCGTATGTCCATGGCTGTGTGCGAGCAAAGGTGGGATCCAGAATTCAAAAACTCAGCATGCGCACATTTTCCAGGTGGTGGTGCATAACAACATCAACAAAAAATGGTTTGCTCTATCTCCCTCCTCTTGTCATCTTCATCCGGGAACTCCCAAATGGATATTGGGCCTTAGGGTTTGTGTTCTCTTAAGGGAGAACTTAAGGGAGAGAAGGGTAGGGGTTCTTGTGGCTGCTTAGTGCTGTCCGAGCCGTGGCACTGGCGCAATGGGCCCGCAGGTGACCCCAAGGGCCTTATGTGGCCAATATCACATTGCTTGGGTTGCACGGGCAGGGGCAGCACTAGTGTTAATTTGTAAAGCACCCACTGCGAGACCCTCATTCAGAACAATAATGCGATGTAACGCCATCGTACGGAAACTAAAGCTGTTCCGCATACAGACGTACACACGCACGCACACCCGCACATACATACACATAAGGCAGGCGGCTGGCAGAGGTTAAGGCCTGACTTCTGCTCCCGGCCGACCCGGGTTCAAAACCGCCTGCCGGCTCCTCGGGTGTTTGAGGAGTGATGATGAAATGGGAGGTGGCCCCCCATCATATGGACGATGTAGGACGTGATAATATCAACTTGCGAGCTGACCAGGAACTAAGTTGATGCGCCGTTGATCCGCTAGATTTGGTTGGATGCTGGTGGTGAGTTGCCGAACCCAACGAATAGATTCTGAAGTCGGATGGGGTGACGGATTAGGGTGCCCCTCTAGCAGGGGAGAGCAGGGACTGCCCCGGGAAAGGGTGCCGCTGGCGAAGTTAACCACCCTGTAACAACATACATACACAGACACGCCGACCGCATCGCTACTCACCCGAGGTGTTGGCGCCACCACCTCCTGCGTCCTCCTCACCCACTCCCTGGAGCGACCCAGGCTGTAGCAAATCGTGCAGCCCTAGCCACAACGCCCCTTCCTCCTGAGAATCCGCCGCCGCCGCCGCCACCACCGCTGCCGCCAGCTCGTCCAGCGCCACTCGATCCGATAACACTAGGAGCTGGCCCCCCAGGGCGCCGCATGCGGCAGCGGCGCCGACGAACGAAGCTCCATCGTTGCCGCCGACGCCGCTGCCGCCGCTGACGGAGACATTATCGCTGGGTGCAGCCGGCGGCGGCGGCGGGTGCACCGGCGGCGCCGCAGCGGCTGCGGTTGCGTTAGCGGTGGGGTCCCCATACGTGGAGGTCCCCATAGGAGCACGGCTCATGATGGCGAGAACAGAGGCGCCTGAAGCGGCGGTGACGGACGATCCCAGTGCCATGGGCAGTTTCTGCGGTAGTTGATATCGAACGATAAAAACGAAAAAAGGGATTTAGGTTTATTTATTTCAGTTTCTTACGAAATGAATAATGTAACATATTATGATTATATTATTAAAAAAGTAATATGCGAATCATATTCTATGTTCGATGATCATGCTTAATTAAGCAGGCAACGCGAGCCGTTCAGACCTTGGAGGGTGTAATGTGCAAGGCCGCTAGCCACCGCACCTGCGATATAGTCTGCACGGAGCGAAGGCCATCTCCACGAGCGCACAAGAACGCGTGCGTCGCGCCAAACGAAGTGCAATTAGCAGGCAGCAGGCCGACACCGCCGGCGGCAGCGCCAACAAAGCCACCGCCGCGGATTGTCCATGAGCGCGCAGTGCCAGCAGATGAGTTGGACGACACAGCGCCGGCGACGGTGTACGTCTGTGAGTGTCGTACAGGGGTGTTGAAGTGATACGAATGAAATCAGCATGAAAAGCAGAAGAGGATAAGCATGGAAAAAGCTGAACATGAACATTTGGGCATGTACCTTTAAAATCATTATTCATCATGATGGTATTATATGTATAACACATTATCTTGGCTTATTTCATATTGCCCCATATGCCAAAACTGTCGACATGCTCATCCCGCAAGCACGCACCGAAACCCATTCTCAGAAGGAAAACATGTCGCGACACATAAAGAGTTCCGAGAACGTGTGCCTGGCCCGAAACTCAACCACATGCCTCCTCCCTCACCTCCAAGCGCGGTAGAGGGCTGAGCGTCGTACACTGCGTTGCTCCGGAACCACTGCCACTTGAGGCCGAAACGTCGTACGCATCCTGACGTACACATTTGACGGTGGCGAACAAAAGTATTGAGCTATAGAGAATGAATTCCAGGTGCCATGAATCTAAGGAAAGTGCTAGACAGAGACGAATACGAACAATTACGAATACTTTGGTACTGTAAATCCCATTATTTCCCTTCCTGTTCCCGTTCGTACACTATAAGCCGTACACCGTACACCGACCTGAATCTCCACTAGAATGCCTGCAGCTGAGATTTGGGATCCCAAGGAAAATCGCTGAAGGGCCGCCGCCACCGTCGCCACAAGTTGCATTGCTTCAGCGACAGCGGCGCCAGCTCCGTCGCCGCTGTGGGACGCCATGGCGTCGCCGTCGGCGGCTGAGATGTTTGCCACGCTAGCTGACGACGACATTGCAAACAACGCCGATGGCGCAGTTGCAAGCTCCGCACCGTACGACGCGCACGTAGCCAGTGCAGTGTGATAAACACCACGGCGGTCATCGTCGATGGAGACGCGCGCCGCGCCGTACGGAAACAGCAGCAGCTCCACGCCACGGAAGGGCAGGCTGTACGGCAGTAATGGCGGCGCTGACGGCGACGACAGCGTTGGATCCGGGGCCCGACATAGCGCGCCGCCGCGCGACAACGCTGCTGATGGCGTTACACGGGAGCTGTCGTCGTACACCACCAGGTCGCCATCGACGACGGCGCCGCCTTGGCACTCCGCTAGGCCCCACGTATTGTTGTACGTGAACCAAACGCCGCACGCCGCCGTTGACGGCCACGTGCCGGCGGCGGCGACCAGCAGACGAGGATCATCTGTTGCGACAGAGGTGTCGCCGCCGCCACCTTCAACGACCCAGTAAAAGGATGATAAGCTGCTACTGCTGTTGCTACTGCCCGTGTTGTTCAAGGCCGTTGTGTTGCTGGTATTGCCAGGCGGGGCGGCGGTGTTGTTTGAGGTGTTGGTGCTGGTAGTGGTAGTGGTAGTGGTAGTGGTAGTGGTAGTGGTAGTGGTAGTGGTAGTGGTAGTGGTAGTGGTAGTGGTAGTGGTAGTGGTGGCATTGGCTGTAGCGTTGGCGGATCTACCTGGGCCCCGGCGGAGTCCGAATGCCAGCACCGGCGCTAGCCTGGCCGCAGCGGCAGCGTTGGCGGCGGCGCTGCTCACCGAGGCCAGGGTGCCGCCGTGGCGGCGGGAACACCATGCGGCAGCGTCGTACCAGCTCAACTTCATCCCCTGGTACGGCCAGTGCCGTACGCCACCGGCGGACCAGCCGGTCTGAGAAGATGCAGCAGCGGGCTCCGCATCACCGCCTGTACGGCGTCGTTACGGCAAGTGGCCGGGGCGGGCAGGAGGACGAGAAAGGGATGAGAGACAAAAAACGTGAACCACTAGCGAATGCTTCTCTTGCAAACATGTTGAGCATGCTTACAACAAACCAGCTTCAGGTAAACACTGTTTGTCCGATTACAGCTTATAGCTTATCCTGTGTAAAAACGTATTTGCGGGTGCTGTTGGGGTTTGTTTGTTTATTTGTTTGTCTGTTTACTTGTTTGGCGATCCATGTGATGAAAAAGCGACAAGCTGAGCGTCTCCTCTCCGTCCCTTAGAATATGAATGTAAAGAGAAGAAGGCATATTTCAGGAAATGCCCTCGGTACGGCAAATTCCTTACCAGTCGCCCATACGGCAGACAACTGGCAGATGTACGGCGATCCTGCGGACTGCAGGGCTGCGAGGTAAGCTCCAGGGGCGGGGGCCTTCAGTAAGAACAATGACGAGGTGGAGTTGGCGGTGGCACTCGTGTTGGCGGCGGCGCTGGAGTTTGCGAAGGTGAAGCTGGCGGTGGCATTCGTCTTGGATGTTATGTTGAATCCGGTGTTGAGGCAATTGCTTCCGAACCATTGCGAAATGCGGCCTGAGGGCAAAATGTCAAAACACATGTGGAGGAGCTAAGGTGTCATCTATGCTAGTCTCAATCCTAGTTTTGGTTTTGCAAGCGCGCGATGAAGAAATATGTGATTGAAAGCGTTGATTTTTTAAAAAAAAGATGATGGCGGAGGAACTGACTGCAGAGTCAGTCGTCCTCCTATACCCCCTGCCCCGCTCCACCTGAAATTTACTCCCATCCCAGCCGCCTCACCCGATCGCGTAATGAACTGCAGCCCCAGGAGCAAATCGCCGCTGCCACCATCTTGGGAGGAGGAGGGAGAGGAGGAGGGGGAGGAGAAGGAGGAGGGGGAGGAGAAGGAGGAGGGAGAGGAGGAGGGGGAGGAGAAGGAGGAGGGGGAGGAGAAGGAGGAGGGGGAGGAGAAGGAGGAGGGGGAGGGGGAGGAGGGCGCGGCTGTGTTGGCTGCGACACCGGGTGCTCGTCCCATGCAACCTCGCAGGGCCACCACCACATCTCCCTCCCCAAGCAGCCAGGGAGGGCCCTGGTACGGCAGC
The DNA here is from genome assembly GCF_000143455.1 of Volvox carteri f. nagariensis. Lineage (NCBI taxonomy): Eukaryota > Viridiplantae > Chlorophyta > Chlorophyceae > Chlamydomonadales > Volvocaceae > Volvox > Volvox carteri. Next base: position 409,304 of record NW_003307597.1, read on the forward strand.
CGCGAGTTCTGCCCAACTGTGCCGCCGTGGCGTGCCTGCGGTGTGCGTGTACGTATGTATGTGCGTATGCATGCATGTGTATTTACATAAGTTTGGGGTTGCATGGGGGGCCCCCCAGGGGGATGTCAATGTATCTATTTCAAAATTGTATATAGGCTTATTTAGAGTTTTATATTAGAGGATATCAAAGGGAGACGGAGACGATGCCTACTAAAATTGACCTCCGAAACACATCGCCTACTAGCCACGGCCACGACTGGCCCCATGGGGACAACTGTCGTCCTAACGCACCCTACATCGCCCGCCACCCACACTATCGCTACATCACACAACCTCCATAGCCGAACTCCACACACTCGCACACCTTGGCCTGAAGACCTCCCGGTCTGCCGTACAGGAGCGTTAGCTGTTCAAGTACGGCACTGCCGCGTGCGTTGACCGCGTAGAGGGGTCCATGGGTCAGGAAGGTCTGCGTGTCGTCGCGTGCCGCCGCCGCCACTGCCGTACCGCCGCCGCCGCCGCCGCAAGCGCCAGTGCCCACTAATGGGGACAAGGTCCCCGGCAGGAGCTGCACTTCTGGATCCCGAACTGCGCGCGGGTTGGGTGGGTCAGCAAAGATGTGTTTTGATGTAAAGCACATGGAAAGAAGCATGGAAAGGAACGCAACTTCGTAAGTAGATAAGAGTCGTGTCTGCGTCGTTCCTATCGGGTGCTTGGCATATGGCAGGATAGGGCCCAGTTGCTTCTAGCTCAGCTACACGGTCCCTTTTCAATTACACAGGAAAACTGCCGACACGGAGGCGGCGGCGGCCGCTTGATCCCCTCCCATGCCCACTTCCCATAGCCACCTTGGCAGACAACCCCCAAACTCGCGCCGCAGTCTTCATCCTGTACGGCATTGTACGAAAGGAAAAAGTCATGTAAGTAAAAAGTGAGAGAAAGGTGTCTTCTCTTATGGGGGCATCGTCTATAACGGTATCAGCAGCAGCAGCAGCAGCAGCAGAGCTGCTACCATGACTGCCATGTCATTCATTTCTCAACGTTAAGGTGTCGTACACAGTCGTACAAACGGGACGGGCATGCCCTAAATATCCAATAACACTTAAATGTGTACTTAGTAGATTGGGACAGTTTAGGGAGGTAGGATTACGTGCGTATGTATGTGTGTATATGTACATCGCAACCACACCTGTAGCCACATTCCTTCCGCGCCCCATACGGTACCGTTGGCTCCGAAACCAACCGCCAGCACCAGACACGCGCGAGAGCCACTGATAGGCCCATCACCTGATGGCACCCACAGAGGAATATCCAGTTGGCCACATGGACAGTGTTCGTTAGGTAGTTGTTGGAGGGTTGTTGCGAAATGGTGGTTGGTAGTTGGGTCTTGAGGGTATGTAACTGGGCGTCTTGAGCAAGCAGACCCCTAGAAAGCTTACTTACATGCATACATACAAGCAGGGCCTAGCGGCTGGAGGTGGCGAACTTCTTATAGCAGGTGCAGGTGTAGGCGGCGGTGGCTGCGGCGGTGGTGGCGGCGGTGGCGGCATGTTTTTGCAACTATTCTTGCATTCACCCCTTCATCCACCCCTTATTTTTTCCGATATAAAAACCGTTAATTTATTAAAGGAGAGCAATTGTTCAAAAAATTTCATTTCTTCACTTCCGCATTTCTGCTCACCATACCTTGCGTACGGCCATCCGGTTGCCCAGGCTGCCAGACATCCACAGACCCACGGGTCAAGACCCGGCTGCCGTCCAGGTTTCGGAACCCAGCCTCCGCGGTTGAAAGAGATTTCGACGCGCCAAGGTAAAACCTGTACGATACATTCTGCCCCGTGCCGTACGGCTTGAGGTGGGGTGGCAGTACGGCGGCGGCCTTTTGGGAAGGCAGCAGGGGAGGGTAGGAGGCAGCGTTATTTTTTTGCGGAATATATTCCGAATTCGGAATAAAAAAATGTTCGTGGTCCTGAAAGTTAAGAATAAATAATGTTCCAACCGTACAAGTTCATTCCTCCAGCCAAAAATGGACTGTCCATGCCAAAGCCGCTAGAATCTTACAGGAGACATACATGTTACCCATATCATAGCACTTTAATGCCATGGATACTGTTCGGAAGCTTACGCCGGAAAGTCAACGAGGAATCGGACTGTTTCTGACCAGACCAAACGCTGCAAAACATTCGGACCCGAAGCTCCCAAAGCATTGAAGGCCATTAAAGCAGATACTAAATTTCACTGAAGCCATTAGCGACGTTAATGAAGACGGTGTAGGGGTCGTAGGCAATGTGGACGCAATGCTGCAGCCAGCCGACGACAATGACGCCACTCCGGTTGTCAACAGCGAGCGGGCCAAACATCAATGTTCCTCATATGGATACAATCGCGATGGGCCAGGAAACAGGTTGCGTGGTTCCGGTTCATTGCTGCTATGCATCATTACTTTTGCAACCTGGAAAGTCGTGTAGTGTTATCTTTCAACNGTGATGCAAGACGAACG